>NW_006204174.1:50714-60473 GCF_000334495.1 Tupaia belangeri chinensis | reverse complement strand
TCTCTAGCATCCTTTACCATTGTTAATATTTTATGTTCTCCCGTCTTTCAGTCTCTACCATAGAATGCAGAGAGTCAGTATATGTAAAGTGGAGACATACAATGTCTCACTTTCATAGCCTGACTTCTTTACTCAGCAAGATATTTTCCATATTTGTCTGCTTTCTATCTAATTCTGGAGTCTTGTTGTTTTCAATGGCTGAATACTGTTCCATGGAGTATATGTGCCACAATTTTCAATCCATTCATCCGTTTGTGGACATTCGGGTTGGTTCCAAGTCTTCGCAATCATGAATAATGCTGCAATAAACATTGATGTGCAAGCACTTTTCTGACTGAGCATTCTCCTGTCCTTTGGTTAGATACCCAGGAGTGGAATTGCTGGATAATATGATAGTTCCATTTAAAGGTCTTTGAGGAACTTCCATATAGTTCTCCACAGTGGCTGGACCAATTTACATCCCCACAAACAATGTAGCAGTGTTTCACTTTCATCACATCCCCTCCAGCACTTATCATTGTGTCACTGCCCTTAAAAGTTGGTGGACTACTTCTGTCCCCTTACCTAGGAGTGGATATGTTGCTGGAAATGCAGCAGTGTGCTTCCACTAGAAAATTTTGCCTGCAAATGCAGGTGGTGAAAAGTGTGTTTAGGGGTCATGACCAGCACCACCACAAGTTTTGTTTGTTTGTTTTTGGAGAAGTTTTTCCTATAGGGTACATGCGCTCACCAGAAAGACAGAGAGACAGAGAGTGAGAAATCACTCCCTAGGGGGAATGGCCATGCCACAATCTCTTCTCTTTCATTCTCCTCTCAGGATCTTGGCCACACATGCACATTTGCCTAGCGTGAGTTTAAGCCACTGGGTCAGGACTCAAACTGTAGTCGATTACATGAGAGTCCAGTGATGTAGCCATTACGCTAACTACTGGTCCCAGCACCACTGCAAGTTTTACCTGCACCCAGACAGGTGGTAAATGTGAAACAATACCTTTTGTCTAGAGGGCATGATGAGATTACTGGCACCATTTGTAATACCAAAAATAGGTAAAGACTGTGAGACTTACACGTAGTCTTTTTTAAGTATTCAGTCTGGTCCGTGAAAAAGCTAGCTAGTACTTGGAGAATGACTGTGGACTAAACTGTCTATGCTTTGGGACCTTTTTAAAGAAACATTGGCTTACTCCAGTTTTCAATAGTTTCCCTCATGTTTTCCACCAATAGTTATATACTTTGAGGTTTTACATTTAGATCTTTGATCCATTGCAAGTTGGTTTTTGTAAACAGTGAGAGATGGGTGTCTGGTTTCATTTCTCTGGAGACAGATATTCGGTTTTCCCTATACAATTTGATGAAGAGATTTTTTTGTAGATTGTTCTGTGCCCTTTGTTAAAAATTAGTTGGCTGTAAGTTTTGAGGTTTATATCTGGTAACTCTATTCTGTTCCATTGGGTCTACACGCCTATTTTGTACCAGTACCATGCTATTTTGATGATCACAGCTTTATAATATACTTTGAAGTCATAACATGACATATATCCCACCTTATTATTTTTACACAGCATTGCTTGGGCAATATGGGGGCTTTTAGGATTCCAAACAATTTTTATGACAGTTGTTAAAAATATTTTTGTTAAGAATATCTGAGGTAATTTGACTGGAATTGTGTTGAATTTGTAAATTAATTTGTGTAGAATTGACATTTTGGTCCTATTCTTTTAAGCCTGAAACAGGATGTCTTTCCACTTTTTTTTGTATCACTTTCAATTTCCTTTTAAATTTTTCTATAGTTTCCTTGTAGAGGATTTTCACTTCTTTGGCTAGATTTATTCCTAGGTAGCTTTTTTGGTGTCACTATTATAAATGGAATTGCTTTCTTCAATTCTCCCTCAGTCTGTTCACTGTTGGTATATAAAAATCTTATAGATTTTTGTATGCTGATTTTGTATCCTGCCACTTTAGTATATTAATTTATCACAACTAGAAGTTTATTTTGTGCATCCTTTTGGGGGTTATATATATAATCATGTCATCAGCAAGCAGAGATAATTTCACTTCTCCTTTTCCTATTTGAATACCTTTTATTTTATATTTTTGACTAATTACATTGGCTTAGACTTCCAGCACTACATTGAAAAGAGTGGAGAAAATGGGTGGCCTTGTTTGTCTTTAGTGGAAAAGTTTTCTACTTTTTCCCATTCAGTACGATATTAGCTATTGGTTTGCCATGTATGGATTTTATTGTGTTGAGATATACTACTTCTATGCTGATTTTGCTTAGTCTTAATCCTGAAGGTATATTTTATTTTATCAAATGTTTTTCTGCATTGGTTTATATGATCATATGATTTATTTCCATTAATGTATTATATTTATCATTTTGTATATGTTGAACCACACCTACTTCCCTGGAATAAAGCCTACCAGTTCACTTGTATATTCTTTTTGATGTGTGTTGGATACAATTTGGTAGTATCTTGTAATACAATTTGCTAGTATGTTTTTGAGAAATTAGCAAATGGTATTAATCAGAGATATTGGTCTGAAGTTTTCTTTATTGGCTGCGTCCTTCTCCTATTTAGGAATTGGGGTGATGAAAACTTCACAGAATGAATTTGGGAGGGTTCCTTCCCTTTAGATCTTTATAAATAGTAAAATTGAGTAAAATTGAGATTATCTGTTTTCAAATGTCTTATACAGCTCAGAAGCGACGTCATTGAGACCTGGTCTCTTTTCTGTTGGGAGGGTATTTATTACTGACTCAATCTCGTTGCTTGTTATTGCCCTGTTCAGGTTTTCTATTTCTTCCTGGTTCATTCTTGGTAAATTATGTGTCTCAAAATTTGTACATCTTGGTGGGACCAGCAGTTGGCACAATGGCTATGTCACTGGATTCCCGTGTGTTTGACCGTGGCTCGAGTCCCAGATCCGGTGACTTAAATTCATGCCAGGCACCTGTGCAGGCATGCCCAAGATCCCAAGAAGAAAATGGAGGAGAAGGGACTGAGGCGTGGCCATCCCCCTGGGGGGTGATTTCTCACTTTTTGTCTCTGTCTCTCTGGTGAGTGCACACTCCCTATAGCAAAAACCTCTCCAAAAAAAAAAATTGTACATCTTGGGACCACCGGATTGTGCAATGGTTATGTCATTGGACTCCCATGTAGTCAACCACTGTTCTAGTCCCAGACCCAGAGACTTAAAACTCATTCAGGGCAAGTGTGTGTGCATGCCCAAGATCACAAGAGGAGAAAGGAGAAGGGATTGCATGTGGCCGTCCTCCCTGGGGGGGGGGAGGGGGTGATTTCTTGCTTTCAGTTTCTCTGTCTCTTCAGTGAGCACGTGCACCCTACAGCTAAATCTCTTTAAAAAATAAAATAAAATTTTTGTCCGACTCAACTGGGTTTTCTTGTTTGTTGGCATATAAATGACTGGCTCACAGTATTCTTTCATGATCTTTGTGTTTCTCTTATGTTTGTTTAATATTGCCTTTTTCATTGTTGTTTCTATTTCATTGGTTCCTTTCTCAGTTTTTTTTGATTAGTCTAACTAGCAGTGTGTTTATTTTATTCATCTTCTAAAAGATTCAGTTTTTGGTTTTATTTATTTTCTGTCTAGTTTTATCCTCTATTTCATTAATTTCTACTATAATCTTATTTTTTTTTCATCCATGTTGTTGTTTTTTCAGTGTCCTTAGATGTGTTTTCGGGTTGTCTATTTGCCGCTATTCAATGTTTTTACTGTAAACACTAATTCTATGAACTTCCTTCTTATGACTGCTTTTGCTGTGTCCTTTTGGTTATAAAAACTCGTGTGTTTTTTCTCACTGATTTTAATAAATCTTTTCATGTAAAGTCTTAATTTCTTCAGTGGTTGTGAAGTCATTCATAAGTAGGTTATTTATTTATTTTCTTAGAGGTTTTTGGTATAGGGCATGTGCGCTCGCCAGACAGAGAGAGACAGAGAGACAGAAAGTGAGAAATCACCCCACAGGGGGGATGGCCACACCACAATCCCTTCTCCTCCATTCTCTTCTCGGGATCTTGGGCATGCACGCACACGCGCCCCGTGTGACTTTTAAGCAACGGGTCCGGGATGCAAACCGCAGTCGACTATGCTGGAGTCCAGTGACATAGCCATTATGTTAACTCCTGGTCCCCATACATAGCCATTATGCTAACTCCTGGTCCCCATAAGTAATTATTTAGTTTCCATATGTTTGTGTATTTCAGAGGTTTTTTTCTGAAATTCACTTGAAGTTTAATTCCATGGTGGTCAGAAAAAATACTGGATATATTTTTTATACCTTTGAATTTATAAAGGCTTGTTTTGTGTCCTATAATGGAGTTAATCTTCAAAAATTTTCCATGTGAAGGTGAGAAAAAAATGTGTATTTTGTGGTTGTTGGGTGAAAAATCTTTTATTAATAGACTTTTATGGTATTATTCAAATACTGTATCTCTTTGCTTATTATTTTTGTCTAGATGATCTGTCCTGATGAGATGGTGGAGTGTTGAGGTCATCAGTGATTAGTGTGTTGCAGTCAATCTTTCCCTTAAGGTCTAACAGTCTTTTTTTCATGTATTTGAATTCTCCAATGTCGGGTGCATAGATATTTATATGAGTTCTATCTTCTTGGTAGGTTTTCTCTTTTAGTACTATATAGTGTCTTTCTTTGTCTCTTCCTACAATTTTTGTCTTAGAATCTATTTTATACAATATCGGCATTGTGACTCCAACCTTTTTTGGTTTCTATTTGCATGAAATACTTTTTAAATCCTTTAATTTCAGGCTATGATTTTTTTTCAATCAGTGAGTTGCATTTCTTGTAAGCAACGGATAGAAGGTTCTTATCTTTATTCATTCAGCCAGTCTGTAACTTTTAATTGGAGAACTTTATTAATTAACATTCAATGTTCTCATTGATGTTTGTGGATTTATCCCTATCATTTGTAGCCATTTTCTTGGTTGTTTTGTGTTCTTTTACTCCTCATCAGTACTGTAACAGCTGCACTCCATTGAATTTTTTTTTTCAGAAAGTTAGCTAATAGTCTTGTGTTCTGTTTCCAGTCTTTTCTTTTTCCACATAATTATCCCATGAATTGCTCCATACACACCTTTGACAAATTTCCCTGTAGTAAATGTGTGAAACAATAAAACTTAATAGAGAAGAGGGCATAGGTATAGCTAAAAACTTTGCTCAACAAATTGAGGTACCTCTTAAAACCCTCATGTGCATGATAGTACATCAAAGCTAAACTTAGGATGATTTTTTTTTTCTTATGGACTTATGGATCCTGATTTTCTGCACTTAGATAGCTCCAACTTCCCAGAGTCATTCATCTTGATGTCTGTTGAGGAAATGAATAGTACCAACTTCTTCCTCAAATTGTGACAGGGTCTCTCTCAGGGAAACTCATGACAAGGTACCAAACCGTTCATAAAAGAAAGAAGACTCTCTGGGGATTTTATGTCCTCTCCAGTGTCTCTTACATAGTGCACTGGACCTCTGGTGAGAATCATCTTTGTAATTCCAGAACTGGGGACTAGATTGAAAGATGGGGATGAGGGAGAACACTGGAAGTTCTAACAACTAGCTTCCACCTTTATCTCACTGTGCAGCACTGCTCAAACATCTCTACTTGAAACATGGTCTTTCTAGTTTATCAGCATAAAGGATATGCTCCAACTTTTTGCCTGGTTTGAGTAAATGGCCTGCTGCTTGAGCACACACGCACATGCACACGGTGTGAGTTTAAGCCACCAGGTTGTTGACTTGAACCGTGGTCGACTACATTGGAGTCCAGGGACATAGCCATTATGCCAACTGCGGGTTCCAGAAATATTTTTATACATCAATAACAAACTAGTTGAAAATGATTCAAGAATGCAATCCAGTTTACAATAGCTACACATAAACAAACAAAAACAAAATAAAAAAAAAAAACCCTCTAGGAATAAATTTAACCAAGGAGGTGAAAGATGTCTAAAATTAAAACTATATAACTCTTATAAAAGAAATAGAATAGGATACACATAAAAATATAAAGACATCTCATGACCATGAATTAAAAGATTAAAGTGTGGGTGGACACCATAGGATAGTGCTTTGGATTGGCTAATAATTTGCTCCTGAAGCATTCATGTTTTTGGAATTTAGTCCTAGCATAATGGCAATGGGAGGTGCTGAAACTCTTAAGAAGTGAGCCCAAGAGGAAATGTTTGGTTCGTAGAGGCATCATCTTCATGATTGCATTTATACTATATCATGCTGGAGTGAGTTCTTTTGTGAGAAGGGTCTTGTTCCTGTGAAAGTGGGTTGTTATAAAAGAGTGCTGTCCTGGTGCTCATAATTGGACTCCCCAGACCTCAGAATCATAAGGCAAATTAATGCTTACTTTTTATAAAAGATTATCATATGGGCTGGCTCTGTGGACTGATGGTTAAGGCAGTTGGATCCCTTACTGTCATGTATGCACTGTGAGTCTTGCCCCCAGGAGCTTGAGAAACACACTGATGCACATGTGTACATGCACAAAATCCCTAGAATAAGGATAAATGAAGCCAAAGGGGTTGTGGTGTGACCATCTCAATTGAGGGGGAGGGGTGCTTTCTCCTTTTCCTCTTGGTCTGTCTCTGTGTCTGATCAGGACAGATCATCTAGATAAAAATAATAAGCAAAGAGATATAGTATTTGAGTAATACCATAAAAGTCGGTTAATAAAAGATTTTTTCACCCAATAGCCACAAAATACACATTTTTTTCTCACCTTCACATGGAAAATTTTTGAAGATTAACCCCATGATAGGACACAAAACAAGCCTTTATAAACTTGAAGGTATAAAAAAATATATCCAGCATCTTTTCTGACTTTCTAGCCATGAGGAATCATGGGTGCACCAAAAGCACACCTGCTGGTTCAGGTAGACCTGAGATCTGAATTTAAGGCCACCCCTTTGTCTCTAATATGATGGAACAGCACTCTACCTCTGTGTCACCATGGTTAGTGCATGCATTCTTTGAAAATAGCACAGAAATATGAGGAAGGTGTCAAAGTAGTACCTTCAGGACATCTAGAATTAGCTGACACTCAGAAATTAATGATCAGGAAGACTCCTGACAATTAAATAGCAGGAGGCATCAAGGGGAAATCAAATAATGAACAGAGGATGTAATCACTTAAAGTTTAGGCACAGTTTGGTGTGGCTTTTTGAAAACAAAGCATTAAATGCCAAAAAAGGCTAAATAGAATTTATGAAATTTCCTAATTGTTTTTATTTTTACTTTGCTTTAGAGCCTAGTGTGACTCTTGATGTCCTGAAATATAAACTTTGGATCTTTTAAAGTATTCTATGATCTAAACCCTGAGCACATGTACCAAAATCACCAATGAGATGATGCTTATAATAAACCGAAGCTTTCAAGTCATCTGAGAAACGCTGTCCAGGCAGTCACACTGTATAACGCTATGTGCTGATTTGAACTTGGAATTTCAATGATGTGTGGATAGTGGGACCTGTGTGAAGGTAACCATGATGCTATTAATAGATCCAGGAATCATCATACATGTTCTAGTGTCCAATATTAACTGTAAATAGTTACAAATTGTAAATTCGTATATTTTTCAGAGCAAAGTGACTTTTTAAACATTTTTCTTTCAAGTTCTATTATACATTCAATCACACTACTTAGCTTGCAAAGTGAATATTCTGACATGTGTCCATTTCTCCCTAGTCCAGTTGATAATACTATAAAGTTATCTTAAACAGATAATATCCCATTTCTTAGTTCCATTAATGCTATACCTCTCTATTTTTCCTCTCAATGTCTTTCCTCAGACTCTATTCCTTTACCTACCCTCTTTCTATCCTGACTTTTGAGGTGAAACTGCTTGTGAAAAACCTTACCACTCAAGGAATCAACCCTTGAAAGATAAGCTGTTTTGATGAAAATTCCAATAAAAATTCCCTTTTGAGGGTTTAGGCCATCACCTGATATCTTTCATGTTATAAGGAGACTTCCCCTAAGTTGTCTGTCTCTTAAGTTGTAGGAAACCTTTATGAAATCTTTCATAAAACAGGCAGATAAAGCATGAATTGTATTTTGGGTTCAAATACTGCTTTTGAAAGGAAATGTTAGAATTGAAATTCAGCAAACTTTTTAGAATTGATGGGATTTTGTGGATGAATAGCTAGCTTTCTCAATTCCTGGCACTTTTAATAAGAAACAAGACTACACTTAGTTGATCCCATAAAATACCTAAACTCAAAAGCTATTTCTCCAGGGATCATGGATAATGGAAGACATGTGTGCTTCACATTGCCAGTGTTGCTACTACTGACACTCTAAGAGTGATGGCTTTAGTGGGAAAAAAAGTTCAGTGATGTTGTTGGGATGAAAACAATGTATTAGTTTGCTAGGGTTGCTGTAATGAAGTAACAAAAACTAAGTGGCCTGGACATCAGGAGTGTACAGTCTGATTTTCTTTATTTTTTTAGAATTACTTTATTTATATTTATTTCGCTCCCTCTGAAAGTACCAGGTAAACATCAGCTCCATGTTTCTGTCCTTGCTTCTGGTGGTTTTCTATCAGTCTTGAACATTCCTTGGTTGTGACACCAAAGCTCTAGTCTTCATATGGTATTCTCCCTGTGTGCATGTCTCTGTTCGGATTTCTCCTTTCTATGAAGACATCAGTCATATTAGATTAAGGACCTATTTTATTGTTATCACATCTTAATTAATTACATCTGCATCAACTTTCTTTCCAAAAAAAATCATATTCTAAGTACTGGAGATTAGAAATTCAACATAGAAATTTGGGTATGTAGGCATAATTCAACCCATAAAATAGAGTGTACTGAGAAGAAATCAGAAGCAGAGAAATAGAAATAAAGTATTTGACGAGTTTGATTATGAAAGGAAAATAATTAAGAGAGTATACAGAAAGATAGCATTGATGGGAAACTATATTATTTTGATTTAAAAATGAACATTTTGAAAACCTTAATGTTCATAGAAAGGAACTTATAAAAAGACTTAGAGGAATAACTGATGGATCCTAGCACCAGAGAGGAGAGTACAGGATGGATGAAGAGAACAGATGGATAGCTGTTGGCTAAACAGAAAGAGGGATACTCTCAATATAGCAGAGAGGGATGAGCAATGGAAAGGTACAGATTTAAATAGACATGTTATATTTGTTACTACAAAGGTGAGGTAGCTTCTTAATGGTGATTTTTTTAATTTTATTTGTTTTTATTTTTTAACATTAATATGCTATACATCATTACAGTATACAAAATGAATTTTTCATCCAAAATACATTGTCTGTTGGCTCAATCAAGTACATCAACATATGTGTTATCAACAAACAATTTTCCATTTCTTATGTCTTGTATATTTTGAGTTTTTTCTCTTTTTTTGCCATCCTTGATTCCCTATCCCTAACCCTCTGCCCTGTCCAACCCTCCTCCCATTGTCTCTGTTATCCCTGTTTGCTTTCTATGCCTATCCCCCCCATTTAATTGATTTGCTAATGAACTTAATTTGTCTAAATATTGGCAATAGCAAGCACAGCTGATATTTACATACACAAGAACCCATGTCTGACTTTAGGCATAAACCTCAGTGAGTAGAATGAACATACTATAAAATGGTACCTAGCTGGGGCTATATAGCTTACTGTGGTCATCAAATACACAGTTTTTTCTTTAAATTTTGGTAACAGTTTTAGTATTTTTTTCTCTGAATTTTTTTTT
>NW_006204174.1:39957-41313 GCF_000334495.1 Tupaia belangeri chinensis | reverse complement strand
GCAAGTTTTGTATGCTGGAGGCCCAGTTATCAGTGGGACATCTTCTTTTTTCCCAAAATGGCTAGATCACAGGAGCCATGGAGCTGTCTGTCTCTTGAAGAAAGGCTGTTCACGCGAGTTTTGTATGCTGGAGGCCCAGTTATCAGTGGGACATCTTCCTTTTTCCCAAAATGGCTAGATCGCAGATTGCTATTATTTCTCCTACCATCATCATTATTTTATTTTATTTTTTTGGAGAGGATTTTGCTATAGGGTGCGTGTGCTTGCCAGACAGAGAAAGACAGAAAGCGAGAAATCACCCCCCAAGGGTGATGGCCACGCTGCAATTCCTTCTCCTCCATTCTCCTCTCGGGATCTTGGGCACCCACCCACACGTGCCTGACATGAGTTTTAAGCCACCAGGTCCAGGACATGAACCACGGTTGACTACATGGGAGTCCAGCGACATAACCATTACGTTAACTGCTGGTCCCCATCATTATTATTTTCTAAAGTGGAAATAGTCATATACTGACAATAAGGAGAGAGTAAACCTAGATGTTTTTAAAAAGTGAAATTTTCTAAAATTGACATTGTAAAGATAAGGAAATGCAGACAACTGAAGAAGCATGGCAGGATTACTATTAACATATAGTGTTGGTGCCCAAGTTGTCACAAGTGAATAGACATGTACAGAGGTACCAAACTGCTCATATGCAGATTCTTACAACTTAATATGCAATAATTATGATAAATAGATATTGGTATAATACTCATTTGGTGCAAAATTAACTGAAGATGGATGAGGATTTTCATTTATTAGTAAGGTAATATATACATTAACCATGACATCTAATTAGGAAAAGATAGGAGAGTAAGTCAGGTGGGACTGATGGATCATGAGAAAGTGAGAGATCTTAATGAGATGGACATAGTGGGGAATGTACCAGTAGGAATATTGTCTCAAGTAAGTACAGAACTTTAAACATGCCATTACACCTGGATATTCAACTGTGGATGTCATTCACTGCCATCCTCAAAAGAGAGTACATAGGTAACAAAAGTCAGACATATCATATAAATGTCTTTAAGATAGAAAAAATTTTTTCTCACAGAAAATAACTCTGCATTTGTGCAATGGTGTAGCTCTATGAAGTTGTGAAAGTCCCAAGCTTATTCTGTCTTATCAATAATCATGTCATATTGGGAACCAGCAGTTAGCGTAATGGCTATGTCGCTGGACTCCCACGTAGTCGACTGCGGTTCGTGTCCCGGACCCGGTGGCTTAAAACTCACGCCGGGCGCGTGTGCGTGCATGCCCAAGATCCCGAGAGGAGAATGGAGGAGAAGGGATTGCGGCGTGACCATCCCCCCTGG
>NW_006204174.1:33724-39884 GCF_000334495.1 Tupaia belangeri chinensis | reverse complement strand
TAAAAAAAAAAAAAAGAAAGAAAAAAAAATAATCATGTCATATTACATGATCAGAGATTTTCTTCAAATTCTATCCATCATTCCACATTTCAGTCATTTAAAAAAGGGAAGAAAAAGGAATATACAATTTTCTTTTAAGAGCACATCCCCAAAAGAACTATTACTTTTCTAATATACAGGCCAGTTTGCAATCACATGCAGTAGAGAGGTTAGAAAATGCAGTCTTTGGGAACCTGCAGTTAGTGTAATGGCTATGTCGCTGGACTCCCATGTAGTCGACTGGGGTTCGCGTCCCGGACCCAGTGGCTTAAAACTCACGCCGGGCGTGTGTGCGTACATGCCCAAGATCCCAAGAGGAGAATGGAGGAGAAGGGATTGTGGTGTGACCATCCCACCTGGGGGGGGTGATTTCTTGCTTTCTGTCACTCTGTCTCTCTCTGTCTGTCCGGTGAGCGCACACACCCTATAGCAAAAACCTCTCAAAAAAAAAAAATGCAGTCTTTATGTTAGGCCATTATATTAAGGAGAAAGAATTTAATGTTAAGTGTGAAGCGAGAATTGGTAGGAGAGGCAATGACTGGTCTATGTCTTAGAACTTATCTTGACAATGAACCGATAAGGACAATGGAAAAAAAATAATAATTTTTATGTTTTCTGGGAGAACTGAAATCATTGGTGGAGCCCAAGGTCCTCATTACTCATGAAAAGGAGGTCTGCATACGTACTGCATCAGTAGGTGCTAATTCTACTGGAGAATGGTCAGAGGACCTGAATCTGAGGACCAAAGCCTGAAAAGAGTTCTTATTGGCTCACCATTGAATTTATTATTCAAAAAAGTGAAAATGTGGAATCAATTTGTCATGTTATAGAATGATACACATGCAGCCTCATAATCCAGACATATCCCCACTATACGGGGCTTCTCTCTTAAAGAAAGAGGAGTTTCTGGGGAAGTGACAGCCCAGTACTCCCCATCATAGAACCTGATGACCCAGAAACCATTCTGTGGGGACACTGTGATTCTTCCATTTCTTCTTACATTATCCCTACAAATTCCTAGATCCCAGGAATCTGTTTCTCCAACCTTTACCTCCCAAAAGCATCTCCCTGTAGATATTTGTGGACGACCAAGCACACAGGGAAGGGAGTCGAATCTCTGTGAGGAGCTGGGTAGGTCTTGATGACTTTCCTTCCAGGTCACTCATCTGCCTTGTTCAGACAGGCAGAGAGCAGGATGGGCAGTGGTTGCATCCAGGGTCACCTCGACTGCAAAGACAAGTGAACAATCACATCACTAGGAAGAATCTCATTAGTCTTGGACTGTAAGGTTCCCAATCTATAAAAATGGGTTTATGGGTAGATCTAATCCACCTCTACCTATGTTTCCCTGAAACAACCCACAAGCAGTGAGTCCCTCTGAATCATCATAGACTCACCAGCCTGGAACACTTCTTTCCCCCAATCTGCAAAGAACATATGGATATCAAAACGTAGCGAAGTGACAGGGTGCCCAGAATACTCAGAGTATAAATTCCCTCAGATTAGTAAAGGAATCTCTGTAATCAAAGAATATATTCTTTATATATTTTCACTTCTTTTTATGGTCTGTAAAATCACATCTGACTTTACGTTCTGACCCATTCTGTCCTTGCTTCATATACTATTCCCATAGGATAATCAATCCCAATTTATTATAAATAAATTCAGATTCTGCAGAGGAAATAGGAAATATGATCAAATTGCTTCATTTTTGCTTTGGTTTCCTCAGATTTTTTGTATATGCTAGTTCTCAAAACATAATGTCAGATGTAAATTTAAAAAATAATAAAAGTGATATAATTTAATATTTCAAACACGGTATTATCTATTAAAACATTGAGTAATATATTTAGCTTATAGAATTTATGTTTTGAGTTTTAAGTTTACTCAAAATATCTTTGAAAAAGATTTTCTTGATGGAAGTGCATGTCACTCACCATCACGCAACGATGTATTCTTCTGGACTGCGGAAGAACAAAATAGTAAGCCCTTCATTCTTTTCATTCCTCATTTTCATTTTTTATATTTATTTACTTTTACAGAGAGATAAAGGAAGATAGAAATAGAGAGAGATATTGAAGAAAATAGTGTCATATATACAAGGTCTTCACATCACAATCCACCTCCAGCAGCAGTCAATCTAGAATATGGACATGTGTGCAGTACAGAGAAATCTCTGAACAAGAATCCAGAACCTTCCCTTGTGAGGCTGTCCTTGCAGAGAATTGTGTTACTGCTGTGCCACCTTTTCACCCATTCCCTATTTTTTTCACGTGCTCTTTTCCATCTCTCTGTGTTTGTCCTATTTAATTTCTTTCTTCTTCTGAATCATTTGGACTTCTTTTTATCCTGTATCATTATATCCATTTTTCAAGCATGATGATAAAAGAACAGGTGGAGGATAGGTAGAAATATAGAATCAACAGAAGGTGGGAGGAATGAGGGAGGACCAAGAGGAAGAGAATATAAAATAATGAAAGGAAGGAAGAATAAAAGGAAGAAGAACACATTGAAGCACTTGTGGTTGACACTTTAAAGATAAGTTATTACAATTATTGAAATTTGCAAATATAATACTGCAAATACTTCTTTTCCAATTACAGACATTTTTGTAACACTTCTGCAACTGCAATACTACTATAGTGGCAACCCACAAGAGAAAAAAATAAACCTTACTTGTCAGACTTGAATTGAGCCTTTTTCCTATTTCAGAGAAAATACAGAAGCATGCATGCATATATAATCATGTTTTCTTGACATCATAATGAAGATGCAATTAAAGGCATATACTCATCAGTATTTGTGACTCCAAATTGGTCAGATAATATTATTTTGAGAAGCAATGAAGTAAGTTGCAAAAGTTCATCTTATCTGAAAACTTTTATATAATTTGATGAAAACAATTTAATATAGAGGGGCATGAGGACTTAAATAATTCTGTAGTATACTACTTAACAGTAGTGTAGGACTATCTTAGAACATAGCCTTAGATCTCAGAGATGTGTTGTCAATGAAATGTACTTGAGTGAAAAATGTATCCATAAAATCTCTGGAGAAAGAACAATTTGTTGAATTAATAATTGAATATTAAAATAAAAGTGAATGAGCAAAAATAATAATAGTTGGAAAGAGAAAATAAACAGACAAAATCATGCAAGATATTTAAATCTTTGATCACTTGAGAAGGTAGTTTTGAGAATAGACTACGACATCTCTCAAGATCATACTTCAAAGTGTTCAGCCACTAAAAAAATGAGACCCTAGCATTTGATAGAAAGTGCATTAATATGGAAGATTTACTGCTGATAGAAGTAAGTCAGACTTTGAAAGAGAGACATTGAATTTCCCACTTAACATATACTGAATGTCTGCACTCTATGGCAGAAACTGAGAGACTAGATGATATAGAAACATGGAGAATGGTTGTGGATACTGGAGACAGTGTGGGACGAGGGTGAGAGAGTGGGGGAAAGTCAGAGTAAAGGAATCAAGGAGAAAAATAGAGAAGCAAAAACATTTAAGAGACAAAGAAATGGAGGATTGTCTGTTAACAATAGCGTATATGACATCTTTAACTATGTGCAGTGTATTCATACTGGGAAGATTCATTTAACAAGCTATGGTGATGTATAGTGATTAAATGTATAAAATAAAAAATAATCTTGGTTTAGGAGGAGGAAGAGGAAAAGGGATCAGATGGAGTTTTACCTATATTTTTCACATTTTAATTATTTTAAAACGTTTGAAGTCTTAGGTCACATTTTTAACGTTTGTTAAATCAGAATAAATGTGATTTTTTTTTCTGACCATGGCTTTTGATACTAATTAATGAATCTTTTTGTCATTAGAAAAGAAAGAAAGAAATAGTTGTGTTTAAAAGATTACTATGCAAGATGGTGAATGTGCCAGTTTGACTATGATGGCTACTTTACTATGTATAAATATGTCAAACATCATGTTGTACTCCTAAATATACACAACCTTAAAAAACTGAGGTTAAAAAAAGCTAAAATTACTTGTATTTAGTAACCCAGTTTAAAGATTTTTTTAAAAAACTCCTCTTAAATAATAATGTTCTCAAAAGTTCAACAAAGAAAGGAACTTATCTCACTTAGTAGCTCAGGCAGCTCATCCCTTAAGAACTAGGTCATTCAACTCAAGATTTGTCCCTACCATTTAGTTGGCCATTTTTTAGTTGTGATTAAACTATTATTTCTGTGTATCTGTATTTAGTTTTCCTGATATAGCACTCCCTGGAAAACTTCTTGGAGAGCTGGTCTGGTGCTGGTAAATTCTTTCAGGTTTTGTTTATCTGAGAATGTCCTTGTCTTTTCTTCCCATATGAAGGATAATTTTGCTGGGTATAGCATTCTTGTTTGAAATTGTTTTTCCCTTAACACTGAATATATTTTCTCATTCGTTCCTTGCTCTCATTGTTTATATGTGAACACGAAAAAGTCCATGGAAAGTCATATCCATGCCTTTAAAGAGGACTTCTATTAGAAAATCCACAGTGTGGCCATTGTTGACTATCTCAGAGCAGAAGAGAACTTTGATTATTAAGAGTCATTTATTTCAGCAATTCAGGATATTATTGAAGAAGCTAAGAATCAGCTAGGTTTACGGGAACATTTGAAACTTAAAGAAGACATTTTCTTGTAGGCTTTAAATTTACTGCTGAGTGAAGCAAGTCTGGCTATGACAGAGAGACATTGTAGTCTCTACTTAATATATACTGAGTGTCCGAACTCTATGGCCAAAACTGAATGACTAAAGGTTATAGAAACTTAGTAAATGGTTGTGAATACCAGATACAGTGTGAGAAGAACGTGGGTGAAGGACCAGAGTCTGAGGAAGGACTTTAAGGAGAAGCAAGGCACTAATGGGACTAAGAAATAAATTATTATCTATTGAAGGTAACTTTTGTAATATTGTCAATTAGACTGTTGAGAAATTACACATGTTGGAATATTCACTTTGTAAGATAAGTAACATGTGAATGAATATAAAATAAATTAATAAAAAATTAAAAAAAGAACTGGGACATTTTCATGTGCAAAATGATGGGCACTCTGAGAGGATATATTGGAAATCCATGTTAAATGAAGTTTCTTACTGAATGAAAATGGCCATACTTCTTAGCCTATTCTCAGTCATCTCTACATTATTCTGAAATTATCATAATCACCTGAGAGATGAAAGAGGTATAAAAATAAAACAAAGGAAGGGCAGGGAATGAAAAAAAGGGGAGGGGAAAGATGAGAAGGGAACATAATATGGGAGAAGTCCAGGAAACTAAAAAGAACATAAACAAAGGAACTTGAAATCCAGAAGAAAGAAGAGTAAAAGCAGGTGTAGGTAAAGGTGGAGAATGAGAAAATAAGATAGAAAATATTTTTAAGAAACACATGCAGGAACCAGCAGATGGCTCAGGGTTATATCACTAGACTTCTAAATGGCTCACTGCAGTTCAATTTCTTGAAACAGTGGTTGCAAAAATCATGCCAAGCATATGTGCATACATGCCCAAGATCCCAGCATAGGAATGGAGGAGAAGGGACTCCTCCCCTTTTTACTCCCCATACTTAGTCTGATTCTGGGTTTACTGATTGTTTGCTCTTTGTGACCTGTTCTCTTTAATAAGCTCATGGCTTTCCTTAAACACCAAATCGACTGTCTGCTCAAAATGCAGCCTATCCAAGTCCACTACCATAACCTGGAGTTGAAGTATCGCAGAACCTAAACATTGCTCCTGCCTGAGGCGCTGAATCAGTTAGTCAAAGACGGGTAAGAGAGTCTGAGCCTATAACAGCTGTACAGTCCTCCCACCTAAGACAGGAAACCCATCATCACAATGTGGTTCTCCAATGATGGGTAAGGATAGGAGAGGCTCTAACAATGACTCCAACCTAAGACAGGCATGATCCCCCCAGGCTTTTCTTCTCTCTTTGAAAAAATAAAAAGGGGGATATGTGGAGGGCATTGCATATGGAAGCTATCTTTTTTTTTATTTTATTATCATCATAATCTTCTTTCTATTACACTAGATTACATATAACTTTACATTGACTTCCATTGCTTTTTCAAAAGGGAATGCCATGCATGTCAGTCAATACAGAGA
>NW_006204174.1:24961-31714 GCF_000334495.1 Tupaia belangeri chinensis | reverse complement strand
CCCCCCCCCTAAGACAGGAAACCCATCATCACAATGTGGTTCTCCAATGATGGGTAAGGATAGGAGAGGCTCTAACAATGACTCCAACCTAAGACAGGCATGATCCCCCCAGGCTTTTCTTCTCTCTTTGAAAAAATAAAAAAGGGGGATAAGTGGAGGGCATTGCATATGGAAGCTATCTTGAGAGCTGTCCGCCATCATAGAAACCTTAGGCTTCACTTCCTCATTGAGCAAATCATTTCTCAGAAATCATGTGACCAACTGTCCCTAGGCAATGGGAGATCCACCCACATCAATGATTGGCTCATACTGTTGTATCTCATTTGCATTTCAGGCAACCAATCAGTGCCCACCAGCCTGTATATAAAGCACAGTTTGCTCTGCAATAAACGAAAACTTGATCAGCACTTCATCTGGTCTCCACTCTGTGTATGTCTGTGGGAGTTCAGTGAGCCTGTGCATGTGTGGGTCCCCTTTTTCACCATCCTCACCCCGGTACCCATTCCACTGTCCTGTGGGTCAGGGCAGAGAAGGGATACGGAGACAGCATTGCTGAGACAGAGAGGTAGTATTGTTTTATTTTGATCAACTGGACCGGGGAGAGATGTTCACATATTGAAATGTTCACCATAAATGTTTGAAATTCTTTGTCTGATATTTTGGTAACATTGTCCATTAGCACGAAAGATGGAGGGGAGTTACTCTGTGCCTTTGATGGAGATATATTTCCTTGTTTATTCATACCTGAGGATCTTCTACTTCTAGCCATTGGAAGATGTACTAACTTTCAAGTACCTGTTAGGCAAATGTTTCACTGGCTAGAAGTATGTTTCCCTTTTGTTTTGTTGGGACGTCTGCCAAAGTTTCTGTTCTGTCTTTTTTAGTAATGTGGTCTCAAAAAAGATACTCTAGTCAGGTGTCTGAAGAGCTGTATCTCCTTTTTCACAGCTGGTTCCATATAAGAAAGGAAACTATAGAACTTTATATGACTAGAAAATTTCAGGTCTCTGATTCTAGACCTAGCTAATCCCTCTGACAAGATGGAAGGAGAAGAAGAGAAGATAATATAAGGGAAAAGAAAGGAGGAGAGAGTGGAATAAAGAAAAAGTCACCAGATTTTGCCAGATGCCTTCAGATGTACCAGGCTGCTGGCTGCTACAGCCAAAGGGCATTTTTTGTTTGTTTGTTTATTTATTTTTTTTATTTCTATTTCATTTGTTTCTGTTCTGATCTTTATTTCCTTTCTTCATTAACTTAAGGCTTAATTTGTTCTTTTTTTCTAGTTGAAATAAAATATTAGATTGTTTGAAGTTTTTTTTCTTCTCTTTCTTTTTAATGTTTTTTTTAAATGTTTAGATATATATAGTTGTTTATTGTTCCAAACTTTCCTCTTAAAATTGCTTTTGCTG
Source organism: Tupaia belangeri chinensis (assembly GCF_000334495.1). NCBI lineage: Eukaryota > Metazoa > Chordata > Mammalia > Scandentia > Tupaiidae > Tupaia > Tupaia belangeri. Next base: position 30,305 of record NW_006204174.1, on the reverse strand, counting down.
CATACTATAACTTCTTGTAAGTTGTTTCCACTGTTATTTATCTCAAAATATTTTGAAGTTTCCCTTTCAGTTTCTTAGTTGACCCATTGATTGTTTGGGAGTATGTTGTTCAATTACCAAGTCATATTTTATTATTTTAATAATCCTATTATTTTCTAATTTCATAACGTTATGGTTAAAAAGATACTTGACATTTCACTTATTTTTATACTTGGTAAAACTTGTTTGTGGACAACATATTATCCATTCTAGAGAAAAGTGTGCCCTTTAGAAGGGTGGGTATTGTGCTACTGTTGACTCAAATGTTCTGTGTGTCTGCTAGGTCCATTTTGTCTAAGTTCAATTCATTTCCAACTTTGCCTTTTTGATTTTCTGTCCAATTATTCCATCGTTGAAAACGAAGTACTGAGGTCCTCACTTCAGGTCTCTCTTCAGATCTCTCTTCAGATCTACTAATATTTGCTTAGGTCCTCCGGTATTGGTGTGTGTATATTTATAATTGTTAAATCTTCTTAATGAGTTGATCTCAATATAATTATGTAAAGATCTGCTTTATCTCACTTTATCTTTTTATCTTAAGTCTATCTTATCCAATTCAAGTTTAGCTACTCATGCTCTCTTTTGGTTTCCACCTGCACAGAATATCTTTTTTCATGAATTCATTTTCATCTATGTGTGTCTTTCAATTGAATTGAGATTCTGCAGAGAGTATATAATTGGATCTTTTTTTGTCCAAATGAACACACTGTTTTTAGATTGTAGAGACTAATAAATTTACATTTAAAATAATTTTTATATGAAAGGAGTTGCCATTTTGCCTTTTTTTTATTATTTTATAGAAATTTTTGTTCATTTTTTCTCTTTTTCAGTCTATGCAATAATCAGATGGTTTTCTCTAGTGGTGTAATTTGATTCCATACTTTTATCTTTAATGTTATTTACTATAGGTTAATTTAAGTTCATATAAATTCTAGTTGTAACAAGCTATGTAAAGCTAATAACAATTTAACTTTATGTTAAACATTTCTACAGTTTTACTCCACAAGTTTATATTTTGTGTTTTTAGATTAAAGAGATTTTTCATTTACATTTAAAATAATTTTTACAGGTAATGAGTTACTATTGTCATTTTGTCAGTTTTTTGGTTACTTTGCAGATTTTGGGTTCATTTTTCTCTCTTTTTCTGTCTCTTATTGTGATAATTAGGTATTTTTTTTAGTGGTATAATTTGATTACTTTTTTTTTTCCTTAGAGTACATGCACTCTCCAGAAAGAGAGAGACAGAGACAATGAGAGGGAATGTGAGAAGAGATGGTCATGCTGCAAGCCCCTTTAAATCCATTCTCCTCCTGGGATCATAGGCACACGCACACACACATCCAGCATAATTTTATTTATTTTAATTTAATTTAATTTTAATTTATTTTATTCATTCAATCACTATACATATTGATTTACACTTAGCTTGTAAAGAGAATTCTACCAACATGAATACACTTTACACCAGTCCAGTTGAAGATAGTATACATGTTAACATCAACAAGGAAGGCTACTGAATGAAAAGATTATCATAAATATAGAAGGTAGAAGAGATAGGGACGAAACATAATATGAGAGAAGTTGTATTTTAAAAACTGCAGTAGGAAGAGGACATATCCAAGGGAAGGAAGAGCCAGTAGATGGCATATAAGTAAAAAGGCAAGAAATACTAAAGTCTTTAAGAAAACAGCCATGTTAAAGGGTATTCAGTGTAATGAGTTGTCAGAAATTTTGCCAGGTGTTTGCTGAGTCTCTCCTAGAAAATAAAATAAAAAGGCAAATGTAAATGCCATGTGAAAGAGATCTTAAAAATATTAAAATATCCTTAATATTAGTTTGTAAAATTAAGCCTTCAGGCTTTCAATGAATCCACACGCATATATGCATAAACATCCACAAGATATAAAGTATCTGAAAACTTACTTTTTACACAATATATTCTAATTAAATTGAAGAAGCATAGAAGGATTATATTGACTTGAGTAGAGAAAATTTACAGCTGTAACCTCTGGTTATCTTTTTAAATAATGTTTATCCCTTTTGACATTATTATGACTTTTAATTAGTTAGTTTACACTTCAATAAGTCTTTAGCTGATTTTTATATACATTATATACATACATTCGCCCATAAATATATTCAAGTCTTTTTTATTTTAATCATTACATTATATAAAGTAATTGAAAACACAGAATTATTTTAAAACAAACTTCAATTCCTTAAGTACAGGGTTGGACTTGAGGGCCCCTGTATACACAACTGTTAGATTTATAAATTACTAAATAACCTCATTACATTCACATTGCTATTTTATCAGATGCCTTATATACCGAGTGTCCGCCCTCTATGACCGAAACTGAATGACTAAAGGATATAGAAACACAGTAAATACTTGTGAATACCAGATATAGGGTGGAAAGAAGGTGGGTAAAGGAATAGAGTCTGAGGAAGGACATTAAGGAGAAAAATAGAGAGGAATAGCATTAATGGGACAAAGCAATGGGGTATAATCTGTTGACGATAACTTTATAATATCATCAACTGGACTAGGGAGAAATGCACACATGTCAGAATATTCCCTTTGCAAGCTAATTAATGTGATTGAATGTATAAGAGAACTTGAAATAAAATTATATATATATATATATGAAACTAAAAAAATAAAATAAAATTAGTGTAACTAAATCACATGAAAGGAAAGGAAATTAGAGGTTTAATGTCACAGAATGCAATTCTAAATCAACTGACCAGGCCATTGTTTGTGTAAATTTAGACATCAAAACCAAACATATCAAAACTTCACTTGTGGGACCAGTAGTTGGAGTAATGGCTATGACGCTGGACTCCCATGTAGCTGACCACGGTTTGAGTGCCAGATCCAGTGGCTTAAACTCACACCAGGCGTGTGTGCATGCAAGTGCAAGATTCCAAGAGGAAAATGGAAGAGAAAGGATTGCGGCATGAACATCCCTTCTCGGGGGTGATTTGTTCCTTTCTTTCTCTCTGTCTTTCTGACAAGTACACATGCCCTATAGCAAAACACTCTCAAAAAATGAAATAAAACATAATTTCATTTGCTAGTTACTGATAAATTTTTTGACTAAGGAATATTTTGCATTGGCAGTCAAGTCAGAGTGAATGAATAATGTCATGGGGAAGATGTAATAACAAACGAACATCAAAATTCCAGTTGAAAAATAAGACAAAATAAAGTCATATAAATATGGTGTACTTTGTGCTGAAGATGATTAGCAATGAGAGTTGAAGACAAAGGTACAGGAAACATAAGAAATAATGACCATGGGAGCCAGCAGTTAGCGTAATGGCTATGTCGCTGGACTCCCACATAGTCGACCGTGGTTCGTGTCCCGGACCTGGTGGCTTAAAACTCACGCCAGGCACGTGAGCGTGCGTGCCCAAGATCCTGAGAGGAGAATGGAGGAGAAGGGATTGCGGTGTGACCATCCCCCCTGGGGGGGGTGATTTCTCACTTTCTGTCTCTATGTCTCTCTCTGTCTGGCAAGTGCACACGCCCTATAGCAAAAACCTCTCAAAAAAAAAAGAAAAAAAAATAATAATGACCAAGTACAGAGTGAATTACATTACTGAGTCTTACCTTTTTCCCCCCTTCACTCTTATCTGAAAAAAAAAAAATGAAGAATGAATTCATTAAAATTGAAGGCACAAGGTTAGGGATACTTTAGGACTAGAATTTGAAACCCTTTTGTAGTTCATTCTGTGGCTCATATTCAGCCATTTGATTGAGATTTGGAACCACAGATATCCAAAGTCTATGGTACAGTGAGAGGAAATATAGTTTTAAGTATCCCAACCCCTTGGTGCAAAGAAACTAAGTTTAAAATTAAATCAACTAGAGGAGGTAGAATAGGATTTTCTTTGTGATTTTAAACAATAATCACTCATAATATTGTTTGGGAGAATTCTCTTTAATTCAGAATAGTAGCATATATACATGCAAACATAAGACACATAGTTAAAATTGATAAGCAAGCAGGTAGCAAAAGCACCCAGCTCAGTAGAGCAGCTCATGCTATTGAGATACTGCCACTTTAAAGGATGCAGTCACATGAGTGCTCAAGCGTATTCCTGGCCCATTCTAAGCAGGCTAGACATGGTGACCCCTGACAGTAGTCCTAAGTAACTAGGAAGCTAGAGAGCAAGAACGTGATGAAGTAATACCTTCTAAAAATAAACAAATAAATAAATTTTTCTCTTTCTCTTTGATTAGGAAAAGAAAAAATGCTTTAAAACCAGGCACAGGAGCCTTATAGACACAGTTACTAGGTGACTTCGAATCGAGGATTGCAACATACTATTAGTATAGCCACATACTATTAGTAAAAAAAAAAAAAAAAAAAAAGCACCCATCTGCCCAAAACTCTATGTATAGAAGTAATTTTACAAAACCTTGGACAGATAGTGACCATATCTAATTCTTGCATGAACATTAAAAATTAATTACCCAACCCCTAAATATATTACAAAGTTTCAATAATCATAACACCATGGTATTGGCACAAGAACAGGCTTGTGGACCAATGGAATAGAATAGAGACCCCAGACATAAACCCCAAACAGTAAGCCTACTGATTATTGACAAAGGACACCAGTCAATCCAGTGAGGAAAAGAAAATCTATTTAGCAAAGGGTGCCAGGAAAACTGGGTACAGAAAGATGAAACTGAATCCCTATCACTTACCATTAACAAAAAAATCAAGAGGAATTAAGGATCTAAAACTAAGGCCTTAAACTATAAACTACTGATGAATAAAGCAGGGGAAATATTTTTTAAAGAATTATTTTATTTAACTTTATTTATTATTATTTTCCAATTTCATCAGAGAGAGAGAGAGAGAGTTAGTTAGAAAGCAAGCCTCCAGGTCTGGGACTTGAACCGTGGTCAGTTATGTGGGAATCCAGTGCCTTTAACCACCATTTTACTGCTGGCCCCAAGAAGGGGAAAATCTTAAAGACATCAGAGCAAGCAGTTTTCTTAAAGAAGACCCCTGACACACAGGCAGTAATTCCAAAACTAGACAAGTGGGATTATGTCAGGTTAAAAAGCTTCTGCTAAGCCAAAGAAACAATAATTAAAGTGAATAGACAACCCTCAAAATGGGAGAATATATTTGCAAATTATGCCTCAGGTAAGTGACTGATAACCAGAATATATAGGGAACTGAGAGGCTTACTTGAAAATAAAATAAGATAAAATAAAAAACCTGAACCCAATTAAAAGATGTGAAAATAACCTGAATAGACAACTCTTCAAGGAAGACAAACA
>NW_006204174.1:24302-24867 GCF_000334495.1 Tupaia belangeri chinensis | reverse complement strand
CGTGCGTGCCCAGGATCCCAAGAGGAGAATGGAGGAGAAGGGATTGCGGCGTGGCCATCCCCCCTGGGGGGGGGGATTTCTCGCTTTCTATCTCTCTGTCTCTCTCTGTCTGTCTGGCGAGCGCACGCGCCCTATAGCGAAAACCTCTCCAAAAAAAAGGGAAATGCAAATCAAAATCACATTGAGATAACACTTAACCCCAGACAGAATGGCTAAGATTAAAAAATAAATAAAAATGTTAAGTGCTAGCAAGGCTGTGATGAAAGAGAAACCTCTCTTACACTCCTGGTGGGAATGAAAATTGGTACGGTCACTTTGGAAAACAATATGAAAATTTTTCAAAAACCTACGAGTAGGGGACCAACAGATGGCATAATGGTTATGCCAGTGAACTACCACATAGTCAATTGTGATTGTGAACTCAAAGTCCACTAACAGATGAGTCTAGGACCTAGCAACTTCAAACTTATGCCAGGTGTATGTGTGTGTTTCTGGGCCCAAGATTGCAAAAGGATAATGGAGAAGGGATCATGACATTGTCATTGTCATTCCTCCAGGGGGTGAT
>NW_006204174.1:15045-24194 GCF_000334495.1 Tupaia belangeri chinensis | reverse complement strand
AGAAATACACTCTCAGTCAGGGAAGTATTCTGTGTTTACTGAAGCATTTATCACAATTACTAATGCATGGAACCAACTCAAAGTCCACTAACAGATGAATAGGTGGAAAAATTGTTGTATAAATACACTATGGAATACTCATAAAAATAAAAAAGATCTTGGCATTTGACAGAAAGTGAAGGAACATGGAAGATTTACTGCACTGTGAAGCAAGCCAGATTATTAAAAAGAGACATTGTATGTCCTCACTTAACATATACTGAATATCTACACTTTATGACAGAAAATGAAATATCTGAAGATATTAAAGTATGACGTACAATCGCAGATACTAGAAATAGCATGGGAGGAGTGTGGAAAACGGAGGAGAGTGAGAGGATTGTAATCAAGGGAGAAAAGAAAAGAAACAAAACATTTAAGGGACATGAAAATGGAAAATGATCTGTTGATGGTAACGTGTATGATAATATTTCAAACCAGACCAATGTGCTGTATATTCATGTTGGGAGAATTCGTTTCACAAGCTGTAATAATACACAGTGATTGAATGTACAAAAATAAATAAATCTAAAAAATGAATTATAGTTTGCAAAGCTGGCAAGGGTTTAAATATAATGCAAAATAGGAAAAGTAATATGTATAAAGGAAAAAAGCAGAAGGCTATTTAAAATATTTAAAAGTTTGGTAACACTTGGATAATATGATCAGAACAGTGAAAGAGTAAGCCTCTAGTTCACACTTAATCAATGTATGACAATTGAATTTACACATGATTTCACAGAACAATGGGAGGCAAAACATTATTCAACAAGTCTGTACACTTCTCTGATGGCTTAAGATTGAAAAGCATCAGTTGCCATTGATGAGTCTTTTAAACTGGGACATATGACAGAGACCTCTTTGTTTTAATATTTTTTAAGAGAGATTTTGCTATTGGTCACATATGCTAACTTGAGAGATAGAGAGATAGAAAGCAAGAAGTTACCCAAAATGGGGGATGGCCACATTGCAATCCATCCTCCTCCTTTCTTCTCTCAAGATTATAGCCATATAAGCACATGAGCCCTATGTGAGTTTATGTGAGTTTTAAGCCAGTGGGTACAGGACTCATACTACATTCAACTACATCGCAGTCCAGTGATATAACCATAATACCTCTATTAGTCCCAACAGAGGCCTCTTTTTTTCTCTTCTTCTTCTTCTTTAGAGAAATTTTTGCTGCAGGTGGGTGCACTTACTGGAGAGACGGAGAGAGACAGAGAGATAGAAAGCAGGAAATCACCCTCAGGGATATGGCTATGCTGCAGTTCCTTCTCCTCCATTCTCCACTTGGGAATGCACACACATGCATGCATCAGCATGAGTTTTAAGTTGCTGGGTCTGGGACTTGAACCTCAGTCAACTACGTGGGAGTCCTGTGATATAACTGGATTACTCTATCTTCTGGTCCCCAGAGGCCTCTTTTTAATGAAATGTCATGCAAAATATCTATGTGGAATGGAAACTATGTGACAATTTTCTAGTCTCCTTAATCTTACAATATTCATTATGAAGCTATGCTGTCTGGACAAAAAAATGTGCAAGAAGTTATCTTCTAAAAATCAGGGTGGGAAGATTAAACATTAAGGAGAAGGAAACATCAAGAAGCAGCATATAAATAAAAAGCAGGAAATATTAAAGACATCCAGAAAGCAGTCGTTAAAGGGTTTGTGAGTAAAGGGATGTTAGGAAAAATTTACCAAGCTGTTTCTGATGGTCATCTGAAAAATAAATTGGAAAGGTTACTGTTAGCATTATGTAAACTGAAAACAAAGATAATGGAAATCATAGAATTTGTCTGGAATCATAAAAGACCTTGTATTGGCAAAGAAATTCTGTGTAAGAAAAGTGGAGTGGGTGGCATATCACTCCCTGACCCCAAGATACTATAAAGCTGTGAAAATCAAAACAGCATGGTATTGGCACAAAAATAGACAGGAGGACTGATGGACTAGAGGCATATAAATAAAAAGCAGGAAATATTAAAGACATCCAGAAAGCAGTCGTTAAAGGGTTTGTGAGTAAAGGGATGTTAGGAAAAATTTACCAAGCTGTTTCTGATGGTCATCTGAAAAATAAATTGGAAAGGTTACTGTTAGCATTATGTAAACTGAAAACAAAGATAATGGAAATCATAGAATTTGTCTGGAATCATAAAAGACCTTGTAGTGCCAAAGCAATTCTGTGTAAGAAAAGTGGAGTGGGTGGCATATCACTCCCTGACCCCAAGATACTATAAAGCTGTGAAAATCAAAACAGCATGGTATTGGCACAAAAATAGACAGGAGGACTGATGGACTAGAGTAGATATTCCAGAAATAAACCCCAAAGCTTACAGTCAACTGATTTTTGACAAAGGATACCAGTCAATCCATTGGGAAATGGAAAACCTCTTTTGTAAATGGTGCTGGAAAAACTGGATATCCACCTGCAGAAAGATGAAACTAAACCCCCATCTTTCACCAATAACATGAAACAACCCCCATCTTTCACCACTAACAAAAATCAACTCAAAATGGATCAAAGATCTGAACCTAAGGATTCAAACTATGAAACTACTGGTGGAAAATATGAGGTAAACTCTGGGAGACATTGGAGTAGGCAAAGACTTCGTAAATAAGAGTCCCAAAGCACAGGTAATAATCCCTAAAATAGACAAGTGGGACTATATCAGATTATGAAGTTTCTGCACACCAAAGGGCATAGTAATTAGTGTGATTAGACAACCCTCAGAAATGGAGGGGTATAAACTATGCCTCAGATAAGGAACTGATAATCAGAAAAAAATGGCAACTCAAGCAGCTTACCCGAAAAAAAATCCAATTAAAAGATGGGAAAATGAGCTGAACAAAATCTCTAAGACATACAAACAGCCAAGAAGCATATGAGGAAATACTCAATATCCGTCATCATAAGGAAGATGCAGTTTAAAAACGATGAAATACCATCTAATCCCTGTCTGAATGGCAAAGATTAATAATACAAAAAATGATAAGTGTAGGCCGGGTTGTGGTGAAGGGAACTCTCTTTCACTTGGTGGAAATGTAGATTGATCCACTGTGGAGAACAATATGGAGGTTCCTCAAAGATCTACAAATAGAACTACCATTTGATCCAGGAATTCTACTTCTGGGTATCTACCCAAAGGACAGGAGAATGCTCAGTTGGAAAAATGCTTGCACATCCATGCTTATTGCACCATTACTCACAATTGCTAGGACATGGAACCAATCCAAATGTCCACAAACAGATGAATGGATTGAGAAAGTGTGGCAAATATACTCTATGGAATACTATTCAGCACTAAAATATGACAAGGTCCTGGCATTTGAGAGAAATGGTTGAATATAGAAGATTTATTGCTGAGTGAAGCAAGCCAGGATATGAAAGAAAGATATTGCATGTATCCACTTAGTATATTCCAACTATCTGCACTCTATGGTAGAGATTTAAATATTGGAGAACATAAAATCAGTGAAAATAGTTATGGACACTGAAGACTGTGGTACAGGGGCAGGAGGAAGGGAAGAGTATAAAGAAGTATAGCAAGAGAACAAATAGAGAGGCATGACATTTGAGGGACACAGAAATGGTTTATTACCTGTTGATGATAACAAGTATAGCATTTTCTACTGGACTGTTCTGAGAAATATTTCATGTTAGGTAAATTCTCTTTATAAGCCAAATGGTGTATGGTGATTGAATGCTTTTTAAAACATGATAATGAGAATAAAAAATTATAATAATAGGCTGAAAAAAATCAAAAGCTATTTAATGATGATGATATGGATAGTAATATCTTTGCCTTGACTGAAATGCATGATAACCATGCTGGAAAAAGAAATGTGACACACTGTAAAGATATATGTGATTAAATGTAATATAAAAAACAATAAAAATAAATACATATATAAATAAAAAGTGCAGGAAAAAATAAATTCAAATTCCAAAATTAAAAAAAAAATTTTTTTTTGGTTATTCTTTATGTCATTTACACTTTTATTAATTGATCTGTGGTTTTAGATACCTCTATGAGTGATATGCAACTTGAACAGTCAGTTCTGGCTAGTATGGAAGCTGTGTAGGCACCACTAACAAAGACTTAAGGGAATATCTGCTCATTGATCCTAAGGAGAACACAAAGTTCGTTCCTAGATGACTCCTCTCACATTTGTCCACCAACAGTACCTAACCTTATGGTACTAGAGTTTCTATTTTTAATAGAATTGAGTTTTAGTTATCATGTTATGTACAATCTTGAAAGAAAATAAATGAAGCATTATGTACAAAAGAGATTCAAGTCAAATGACTTAGATGTCTTGGAGAAAGTTTACATATCAGAAAATGGAAGTTTCCAAACATTGATAATTAATAATATATTTAGTTGAAATAAAAGCTGTGTCTTCATTAAATATATCTACAAGCCAAATGAAAGAGATGATAATGTTGAAATTTGAATAACTAGTGAAGATGGCATAGTTGGAAAGGTCAGGTCAAATCATTTAAAAACACAAGTGTTGGAGTGAAGAAGGTGATCATTGAGATTTGAAGGCAAAGGTACAGGACACAAGAAATAATGAGGGGGTGCAGGCTTAAATACATCATCGGGACTTGCCATTTGTCTGTTGCTTCTTATTTAGAAAATTAAAGGAAGAAAAAACATTTCATTGACATAGAAGACAGAAGGTCAGCAAAGGAGAAGACAAGAGTTTGAGACACTTTTATGAATTACCCTTTGTCTTAAATAAATTGACTATTTCTGAGAACTGGAACCATATGTTACCAAAGACATCTCAACCATCATAGGAAATGTTATGGTACAATATCACAACACCTCAAATCAAAGGGAATTACAACAGGAAACGAAAAAAAAAAAAGGAGAGGGTAAATATTAAATAATACCAAATTGTAAATTTTGCACAGAACATAGAAGAGGAGAATTTTAAAACCAAAAATTGAGGTGGTGATTAGAGATTCAAGAGATGGATGGGCAAGAGATGGCATGTAGATTAATAGGCAAGGAAATTTAAAGACACCAAGAAGCCAACGTTTCAAAGGAATTTGGGAGTATGAGTATGTCTGAATATTTACCTACTCATTTTGAAGGTTCCTCTGAAAGTAAAATATTAGAAAAAGTAATTATTTGAAATTGAACATGTCAGAAAGCAGATAAATACACACCCACACATAATGAACCCACCCACACACACAAACACAAAAACAGAGACACAGCTAAGCTCTTACTTGTGTCAAATACATATTTTAAATTTCCTGTTGGCTGAATGTACTAGCCAAATAGAGACAGAGAGAGAAGAAAAGACATAAAGCACCCTCCAGTGGGGATGGCCAAGCTGCAATCCCTGCTCCTTTATTGTCCTCTAGGGATTTTGGGGCATGCACGCACATAAGCCCAGGGTGTTTTCCAGGCCACCATGTCTGAGACTCAGACCTGCCTGTCAACCATGAGGGATCCATTTACGTTTTTTTTTTTTTTAGACATTTTTGCTACAGGGCATGTTTGCTTGCCAGAGAGACAAAAAGTGAGAAATCACCCCCAAAGGGGGATGGTCATTTCAAAATTCCTTCTCTTCCATTCTTCTCTTGGGATTTTGGGCATGCATGCACATGTGCCCAACATGAGTTATAAGCCACCTGGTCCAGGATTCAAACCACAGTCAACTACATGGGATTCCAGCAATGTCCAGTGAAAGCACCACCCATCTATTGAAAATTCTGTCTTGGTAGTAGTCACATAGAGACAGGAGAATGCATTGATGATATGTATTTCCACATTCACTTTCCTCTGCAAACAAAAATAAAGTTCAAATATAGGTACTATTAAAAATATAGGTGTCATGTTAAACTTTTAGTGATTATATAAGGTTTTTATTTTAAAATATATTTTGACAGGAAGTGGATGAATATGTAAGATTTACTGATCAGTGAAGCAAGCCAGGCTATGAAGGAGAGGCTTTGAATTTCCCCACTTAATATATACTGAGTGTCTGCACTCTATGACTGAAACTAATTGACTAAAGGATATAGAAACACAGTATATAGATGTAAGTACCAGATATAATGTATGTGAAAGAGGAGGGTCTGAGGAAGGACATTTAGAAGAAAAATAATCAGGCAAAGCATTAATGGCACAAAGAAACATGGTATTATCTATTGAAGATATTTTGTAGTCTTATCAACTGTACTAGGGAGAAATGTTCACCTGTTGAAAATCCATTTGGCAAGCCAAATAATAATGTGATTGAATGTATAAAAGAAAATGAAATAAAAAAGTGAATTTTACATAAAATAAATGTAAAATTCAAAACATTAAAAAAAGAAAAAAAGATTATAAATTTTGTCTGAAATTGTAAAAGAGCCCATATCACCAAAGCAATAATGTAAAAAATACAATAAAGCAGGAGACATCTTACTCCCTGATAGCAAAATATATTACAAAGCTCTCATAATAAAAACACCTTGATACTCTCACTAAACAGGCATGTAAACCAATGGAACATAAAGGACACCTCAGAAATTAAACCGCAAATATATTATCAACTGATTTTTGACAAAGGTATACCCTAAGATTAAGGGTTGGTTGACTAAGACAACCAGTGGGGAAAGAAAATCTCTTCAGGAAGTGGTGCTGGATAAATTGGATATCTACCTGCAGAGAAATAAAACTGGACCTCATCTCTCAACATTATCAAAAAATCAACTCAAAATAAATAAAAGATCTAAACAAAAAACCTCAAACTGTAAAATTACTTGTGAGTAGGACCAACAGGTGGTTGATGAGTTGGCCTTCCAAATGGCAGAGTGTGGATTATGTCCTGTACCTGGTGGATTGCTTTTTCACTTTCTATCTCTTGCTCTTTGTCTTCCTCTGGTAAATTTAAAAATGCTGATGATAATAAATAAAATTAAAAGCTAAAATAAAATTTGAGACCAGCAGTTAGCATAATGGCTATGTCGCTGGACTCCCACATATTTGATTGCAGTTTGTGTTCCAGACCCAGTGGCTCAAACTCACACAGGGCACATGTGCGTGCGTGCCCAAGATCTATATATATATATATATATATATATCCTTGAACTAAGAACATTTGACAAAGGTTCTAAATTTATACATATTACAGAAAATTAAATGAAATATATGTCTTCTGCTGATCAGCCAAATGCCCTTAATCTCTCATTTAGAGTGATAATAAAAGAATTCATTGGAAGTCAGAGAAGCCAATGCACATAGAAAGGAATAGTATGGGGGGAAAAAAAAGAAAAAGAAGAAGGAAAAGAAGGAAATGTGAGAAAGAAAAATGGTAACTGTGTTATATACCTATTAGCCCAGAATTATCCTCCTAACATATCACTTAGTGAAACTCAGGGAAATCTGAAAGTCACAGAAATCAATGCACACAGAGGTGATACGGTGTGGAAGGAAAAAGGGGGAATGGATAGAAGGCAGAATAAGAGAAATCAATAGAACTTAACACGGAAGGATTTTAAAAACAATAATCTGAGGACTGAATGTTAGAAATTCAGAAGAATTCATAGCCAAAGAGGGACCAAGATTGTAGAGTTGTGTGCCCCCACCAAGGAGGCAAAGCAGTAGTGTGCACCACTCTCAAAGCTAGACTCCATATGAAGGTCAAGGTTTGGTTTCCTGGTGAACCTAGACACATCTAGTATCCACACCTGAAACTGATTCTGGCTGGATCCGAAAGGCATCATAAATGAGCCTCTGTTGAGGGCACTTATCTCTATTGTCTCTATCTCAGGCGTGAAAGAAAGAAACTTTCTTTAAAATACAGGAAAACTTAAAAACATGAAGAAAACAATCATTACATAGGAGTATGGGAATAAGAAAAACGTCATAGAATTTACAAGTGTGTCTTTTTTTTGTGGAGTTTTCTAAAAGTAAAACAGAAAGATCAATGTAAATATCATGTGAAATAAGTAGGAAGAAAATTTACTAAAAATCTTATACTTTCAAGTAAATCAAGATTTAGATAAACTCACAATAAATAGAGAAACACACAAAATGTGTCTGAGAATGCTTTTTTGTCAAGAATGTATTCTGTTAAATAAAATGAGCCTAAAAAGAATGAATTTGCTCAACTGAAAACAAGATTTTGTAGTACTGATTATGGGAATTGCCTTGTTTTTCCTGGTAAGTACTTCTAAATTCTTCTGGATATTTTTAGATTATTTTATATTCTTTAGTCTTGCTAAGCAGTTTACTAAATTTACTAGGTTATATGAACAGTGCTAAGCCTGTATAGTAACTACTGCTGCTGTGCTCCTATGAAGAACAATGTTGCCACACACACTGATTTAAAGTACGTAAAGCCATTGGTACTAGAGAAATACAAAATTGGGTTCCTGTATGTTTCTTTTCACAACGCTTTGTTCAACAACTACACAGAACTTTTTATTTGAGTTCTATTGGAACAAATGCTTGAGTGTATCTTATCTAAAACATTGAAAGGAAGGAAAGTGAGGCATTAAATGGCAGAAAAGAGTGGGCTTAATTGAATGATCTGGGCTTTCCTTAGAGATCATTTAAAAACTTTAAAAGCATCAGGTATTCAAAATTATATTGTTTATAGCAATTATTTGAAACATGAAATAAATCTTCATTAACTATAATTGGAAGAAAAATGAAAAAATAATGAAACAAATGAAATAACCAATAAAGTCAACAAATACTTGGAATGGCAAAATTAGAAGCTAAATTTATGTCAGAAATGTGCCTGTGTTGAGATGAGGAAAATCATTCAAGCAGAAAAAATGAAATACAAGAAACAGATGAAAAAAAAAGACTTATGCATAAAAGACATTAATGGGACTTATCTTTTTCCTGTCCAAAATCATCTAAAAAATAAATCAAAAGGAATCAGCTCACTAAAATTAAAGTGCTGATTTAAGAATGAGTGAGGACAAAAATTGGAAAACTTTTCATTGTTTATTTGATGGCTCCAATTGACTTAAATCTTGTGGAATTGAAAACATATGTCATGAAAAGATATGACACCAAATAGACAAAATATTATTGTGTATACCTCAAAACCTTGATGAAAAAATTTATGATCGGAAATGAGACCTTAAGA
>NW_006204174.1:0-14656 GCF_000334495.1 Tupaia belangeri chinensis | reverse complement strand
GCTTTCTGTCTCTCTTTCTCTGTCTTTCTGGTGAGTGCATGTACTCTGTAGCAAAAATCTCTTCAAAACATAGAAAGAAAGAAGGAAAAAAGAAAGAAAGGAAGGAAGGAAGGAAGGAAGGAAGGAAGGAAGGAAGGAAGGAAGGAAGGAAGGAAGGAAGGAAAAGAAAGAATAGATAGTATAGGACTTCCTGTGCCTAAATGGTATCAAGCACTTGTCCTACATTGGTCATTCTTCCTCTTCAGAATGGAATGAGAATAAACATGAAATGAGACGGGTACTTGAAAACTGATGACAAAGCAGAGTGGAACCACCCATATGTCAAAAATTCTATCATAGCAGTAGTCACATGAGGCCTGAGATATACATGTAGGTGTACATCCTTAAATTATATTTTCTCTGAATACAAAATGAACTTCCAAATAAAATGAGAAATAATACATAATAAACTTCAACTGATTAAATTAGGGTTTTCTGAAACAAAGAAAAAAAAAAAACTTTGGTTCAACCTACAGGCTCCTAATATCATTTACATAATATCCAAAGAATTTATGTAAAGGGACATGTTCTGATTGACCTTTCTTTAATATGTACAGTTCATCTACGACATTTAAAAAGAGTTCTACTAGGCAGTCAATGAATGTGTCAAAATATGTGAAAAGTTAAATATTTCTATATGTGAAAAGTGAAACATTTCTTATGGAAAGAAATATCATTTACTATAGCATGAAAAAAGTCAGAAAATTTACATTAAATGTTTCTGGACATGGGAAAATAGAAAAAAAAATATATAAAGAAATCGAAGTATAAACAAAAAGATCGCAACTGACTCTAGAATGACTTCTGCGTTAAAGAGAATTTGAAGGGAGCCAGCAAGGGGTTTTGTAATTAAGGGTGTTGGACTCCCACATGGCCGATCACAGTTGGAGTCTTAGACCTGGTGGCTTATTTTCTCACTTTCTCTCTCTCTCTCTCTCTCTCTCTCTCTCTGGTCAATTTAAATAAATATATAATGATAAATGAAATAATTCTTTAAAAAGAGCATTTGAAGAAAAATGGACATAAATAATTTATTTAAAAAGTACAAGTACCTCACACAGTTCAAAGATGTGTTAGTTGAATAGTAATGATCTCTTTCTGCTGAACTATGGAATAGAGGTACCAACTAGTGGACATTTTCACAAATAAGTATGTTTGTGTGTGTGTGTATACCTATACAAAGACACATATATAAAACGGAAAGCATATGCCTGTCTATATATTCTTCCTCATCTCATAAAATGTATAATGATTTTGGTAAATCCCTTCTCTCCAGCCTCTTCTTGAAATTTTGGGAAACATGAAAACGTGCCTGGTATGATTTTCAAGAGGCTGGATCTAGGACTCAAACCATGGTTGGTCAAGTGGGAGTCTAGAGCCTTAACCACTACACCAAAACTGGCCCCAATTTAATTTTAAAGAGAGATAAAGTTACATGTATATATCATATACATTCTGATGTTTTGAAATACATAGAGATGGTGTCAATGACTAAGTCTAGCTAACCAACAATGCATTTCTTCACATTGTTTTTGTGAGAAGCTGGCCTTATATCAACTCTATCAGCAATTTTGAAGAATACAACGTAGTAAAATGAATGTATTAAACTTATTCCTTTATCCAGCTTTAATTTTGTATCTTTAAAAAAAAAGTCTTTCCAATTTGCTAATTACCCTTGGCCCAGAAAACTCTCAATATACCATCTATTTCTATGAAATAAAATGTTCAGATTCCATAAATAAAGGAAAGAATTTATTATGGGAGAAGTATACATTTTTAAACTGGCAAGGTAAGTGGAGACAACCTGGAAAGAGGGGAGCTAACGGAAGGCATGTAGAGTAACAGGCAGGGGAGGATAAAGATGCTAAACGAGAGTCACATGAAGGGTTATCAGAGTAAAAATTGACAGGAAAAATTTACCAACGTGTCTTCGAATCCTGGAAAACAAAATGGAAAGATCAGTGTCACTGTTGTGGAAGCAAACACTAAGCAAAGTTAAATGTACTTCAAATTAAACTGCATTGTTATATTAACATGATGCAGTTTAACATACAGAAATACAGTTACTGGTGCACCTCCATGCGTGCAAAATCAACGGTGGCTGAGGGTGTCCTGTCTCCAAAGATCATTGCTCAAAAACAAATATAGAAAAATGACTTACTTACTGACTGGTGGAAACATTTTACACATGGTAGCTCTGGTGCATTTTTATTGCATTTCATAAATGTAGGCTTTGTTACTTTATTGGCTAGTTTTAATAAGTTATTTGGTTGACACTGAGTATTTATAATTAATTTTCCTTTTTGCAATAGCTATGAGGTAGAAAGGAGTCTCAAACACTGAAATAAAGAGGACTACTGAGTTGTTCTCTCTCTAGAGAAAACACAGGTGACAAAATCAGAAAAATAAAAGAAATTTATAATGCGTTTAATTGAGTTTACGTATTAATTTTGCTTAGTAAAACAAATCACATGATAGTTAAGGAAAAGAAGTATATAATAGCAGTGAAATGGATTATAAAACAAGTGACCAGAGTATATTTTGGTTTCAGTGTACACGTCAAAAACTTCAAACATGCAAAAGTCCAAAAGTAGAGGGTTAACAAAATTTCTGTGATGGACAAGAACTGTACATGTAGATTGAAATGACTGGACAAATCAAAGAATTATCCTGGTGGGTTTTAATACATATTGATGTTGTATGCTTTCCGTAGAATACCTATATAAAATCACTTTAACTACTGTATGTGGGAGTTGATGAAGATGATTATTGAGAGTTGAAGATAAAGGCACAAAACATAGTTGAAATACTGATTACTTGTGCATTAAAATACATTAATAGGACTTGGCTTTTGTTCTTCACAATTTTTATCAATACAATACAAAAAATACAGAACCAAGTCGTTCTAAAGCAGGGCACAATGTAAGGAAGGGAGGAGCATAAATGTTTAAATACTCGCACCGTTTTCTCTATGGTGCAGTGACCCACATGCTGAGAGTTGAATACATAAGATTCCAATTCACCTCACCAATGATAGAGACAGCTTACTTCCATATGACCCATACTCGAATGGAAATTGAATTCCAAATAAGACCATGGGAGGAGGTAAAACAGAACTTCCTCTGCAATAAACAAGACCAACTGTGCGTATGATCTGACTCTCTCTCATTTCCACAGTAAAATGAAAACCATCACTCATCGTGGAGAGAGGTCATAATAAAAGGAAGAGGAAGCAAAAGGTGAAGGTGCCCGACTGCCTAAAACTCTCCATACAGCAGTTATCTGACACCTACTAAATACTTTGAAGTAATATTTCAAATCCTATTCCCATTGAAAACAAAACGTTATTGAAAGTATCAGTAAAATGGAGGCAGAAAAAATGTCAATGATGATGTTAATGACATTTTAAAAATATCTTTTCAAAATTTTTTTAAGTACCAGATTCTCAGGCCCTTCACATTAGGAAAAAAAATGCAGAACTGAGATCTGTTGAATCACTAAACCTTCCTTTAATGATCAAAGCCTCCTAAAATATTTAAAATGCATTATAATTTTTTGAAAAGGTAATAATTTATATAAACAAAATAAACAGCTGTGATTGGATAATTTAAGGTCACTAACCTAGATATAATTGAGTAACATATTCCAGGACAAAGACGAATAAACTTAAAATTCATTCTTGTCAATTAACGATTTAAAAATCTACACATTCTCAGGGCCAACATGTTGTGTAGTAGTTATGTCAATGGAGTCCCACATGACCACAGTGGTTTCAGTCTGACCAGGTGTCTTGAAACTCCTCCAAGTGTGTGTAACAGCATACCCAAGATTCCAGGAGGAAAATGCACGAGAAAGGATTGTGGCAGGTCAATACCTCTGGGAGGTGATTTCTTTTCTTTTTATTTTTTTTTGGAGAGGTTTTCACTATAGGGCACATGCACTCTCCAGACAGACAGAGAGAGACAGAGAAACAGAAAGGAGAAATCACCTCCCAGGGGGAATGGTCACGCTGCAATCCCTTCTCCTCTATTCTCCTCTCAGGATCTTGGGCACGTACGCACACGCGCCCGGCGTGAGTTTTAAGCCATCGGGTCCAAGATGCGAACTGCGGTCGACTACGTGGGAGTCCAGCGACATAGCCATTGCTAACTGCTGGTTCCCTGGGAGATGATTTCTCACATTCGCTCTCACTCTCTATATCCCTCTATTTTTGGTGAGCGCATGTGCCATAAGGCAAAAATTTCTACCAATAATAATAATACACATTATTTGAAAGGAAAATGCCTGGAGAAACTTTTCAGCAAGGTTGAGTCTTCTCTAATCTTTAAAAGCTTTGAATTGTATCAAATGTATAGTCATAGAAATTCCAACATGGAATATTTAACAGAAACTTTACGTTTGATAATTTTCTGGAATTATATGTAGGCTATGTCTGTCAGCCTAATGTCTTTCATCTCGTCAGTTTATTTTGAAAATTGTAGGAAGCACTTAAAAGACTAAGAAGCCAAAACTCACAGGAAAGAAATGATATGAGGTGAAAAAAATGAAAATAACAAGGATGGTAGGGAATGGAGAGCATGAAAACAGAAGTGATTAGCTAAAAACAAAATATTATACTTTCAAGGATCAAGGGCTATTAAGAACCAAAGGACACCATACATATAATTTTCAGGGAAATTAAAGACAGAAAGAAAGCAGTCATTTTGAATAGGTTGGCCAGTATTAAATTATCAGAAAACTTACTAGTGCGTTTCAGAGGTTCTTCTGAAAAAAAAAAAAAAAAAAGGAAAGATTGATAATATTATAAGAAAGAAAAAGAAATTTAACATGATTTAGAAATTCATATTGAAACCATCAAGAAGCAATAAACACATGCTGACAAAACTCACACACAAATAGTCCCTAGGAGTTTACTTTGGTTCAGCCATTTTCTACTAAAAATAAAAATGAACTTAATGGAATAAATCTAGTGAGTGGAGAAAATATTACAGGAATTGCCTTGGAAAATATATGAATGAGGAATATTAGGAGAAAAAGAACATTTTAAACATTGAATGTACATAGTATTGTTTTATGAATAAAACGAGATGGCAACATGCTAAAGATCTTGTTTTCTGTATTCCTCACTTAAAAAATTCAAATTTGCAAAGTTTCAAATCACTTAGATTGTTTTGGTTATTAAATCTCTATTGAGATGATTAAATGTTTTATAATTGTCTTGTACCATCGTTCTGTTTTACTCTCTGTCTCTGTTTTTTGAATAAAAGAAAGAAAGTAAGGGAACTAGCAGTTAGCATAATGGCTATGTCTCTGGACTCCCAAATAGTCAACCGCAGTTCGAGTCCCAGACCCGGTGGCTTAAAACCTGCCAGGCCAATGGTATTCCGTGACCAAGATCCCAAGAGGAGAATGGAGGAGAAGGGATTGCAGCGTGACCATCCCCCCTGGGGGGGTGATTTCTTGCTTTCTGTCTCTCTGTCTCTCTCTGTCTGTCTGGCGAGTGCATGCACCCTATAGCGCAAACCTCTCAAAAAAAAATGTAACTCTAAATGTATTTAAACAAACTTAAAGATATTAATGAAAGAATAATCAGTTTTTTTGAAGGAAATTGTGAATAATGGGATTCTTGTAAAACTTACCAGTAGTTATCGCAGGGCGCCTTCTAACTAAAGAGAAAAGAACAATATAAATATCATTGATGGTTACAAATGAAGAAAATTCAACACTCTGCCTTTTCAGCCAATAGGTCAGAGGATGATAACTAAAATGGCTCAGTGGAAAATCACGAAGCCTATCAATACACCTGTGTATGTTTCAACATTTGGAGAGCATGACAGCGGCAGTAGAATCACGAGCACAAGATCACATTCGACCAAACAAGGATAAGACTTTCCACATTCTTCAAAAGAACAAATCCTGGGGAAATTGAGTTCAGTGATAAAGAGGTTTCTGCGAAATCTTAAGGTGTTAGTCAGGAACAAACTTGCTGTAAGGGAACCTCATGTCAGGATATAGCACAGAGAACCAAAGTGGAAGTTTACAGAAAATTAAATCAACTGTATGTGATACCTATCAGCCCAGAATCACCCACCTTACAAATGACTTAGTGAAACTCTGGTAAGTCTGGAAGTCATAGAAAACAATTCATGTAGACATGGAATAGTGTGGAAGAAAAAGGTTTGGAATGGATAGAAAGCAGAGAATGAGAAATCAATAGAACCTAACCTGGAAGGATTTCAAAACCAATACATTGAGGTGAGAATGTTAGAAATCAGAAGAATTGAGAGCCATAGAGGGAACTAGATTTAAAAGTTGTGTGCCCCCACTAAAAATGCAGAGCTGTAGTGCACCACTCTCAATGCTACATGCCATATGAATGGCAAGGTTTGGTTTCCTGGTCAACCTACACATGTCCAGTACCCACACCTGACATTGATTCTGGCTACACCGGAAAGGAATCATAGAATGAGACTACTACAAAATCCTCTTGTAGTATTATATAGGGGAAATAATTTGTTGTTCTTCTAAATACGTTTACACTGTTCTTGATATTATTAGATTATTTTGTCTTCCTTAGTATTGCTTAAAGGTTTCTTAACTTTAGTAAGTTATATGAACAGTGCTAAACCTGTATGGTAACTACTGTCAAGGTGTTACTATGTAGAATAATGTTGCCACACACATTGATTCAAAGTATGTGAAGCCATTGGCACTAGAGAAATACAAAATTGGGTGAGTGGGTGTTCCCTTTCAGGACTCTTTGGTCACCAAGTACACAAAACTTCTCTTTGAGTCCTATTTTAACATATGCTTGAGTGTACCTATCTAAAGATTTTCAAATATTTAAAACTGTCTTATTCCATTTTTGTGTTTTTCTTTCTTGGTCTCTGTTTTTTGAATAGAAAAAGAATGAATCTAAAAATAATTAGGCAAGTTTATATATATTAATGAAAGAGTAATCAGTATTTGTGTCAGAGATTGGGAATAATGGGATTCTTGAAAAACTTACCAGTAGTTTTCTCTGAAACAAAAAGGAAGAGATCAATGTAAATATCATTGGTGTTTACAAACAAAGAACATTCAAAATTTTATCATTTCAATCACTATGTCAGAGAATATAACTACTAAAATGGTTTCAATGGAAACACCATTGGCTTTCAACATTTGCGTAGTATCACAAAAGGTAGTAAAAATAACCCCAAGACAACATTCTTCAAAAGCATGTATCCTGGAGAAATGAATTTCAGTGACATCGAGTTTTCTGTGAAACATTAAGGTGTTAGGGCAGGATGAAATTTGCAATAATGCACCACCATGTTAGGATATAGGGCAAAGAACTAAAGTGAAAATTCTACAGAAAATTATATCAATTGTAAGTTCATATAGGAATATAGTATGTTATATTCCTACCAGCCCAGAATCATCCACGTTACAAATGACTTAGAGCAACTCTGGTAAGTCTGGAAGTCATAGAAAGCAATTCACGTAGACGTGGAATGGTGTGGAAGAAAAAAAGGTTTAATGGAATGGATAGAAAGCAGAGAATGAGAAATCAATAGAACCTAACCTGGAAGGATTTCAAAACCAATACATTGAGGTGAGAATGTTAGAAATCAGAAGAATTGAGAGCCATAGAGGGAACTAGATTTAAAAGTTGTGTGCCCCCACTAAAAATGCAGAGCTGTAGTGCACCACTCTCAATGCTACATGCCATATGAAGGTCAAGGTTTGGTTTCCTGGTCAACTTACACACTAGTATCCACACCTGACATTGATTCTGGCTACACCGGAAAGGAATCATAGAATGAGACTACTACAAAATCATTTTGTAGTATTATTTATGAGAAATAATTTGTTGTTCTTCATATGTACGTTTACACTATTCTTGATATTATTAGGTTATTTTGTCTTCCTTAGTATTGCTTAAAGCTTTCTTAACTTTAATAAGATATATGAACAGTGTAAACCTGTATGGTAACTACTGTCAAGGTGTTACTATGTAGAATAATGTTGCCACACACATGGATTCAAAGTATGTGAAGCCATTGGCACTAAAAAAATACAAAATTGGGTGAGTGGGTGTTCCCTTTCAGGACTCTTTAGTCACCAAGTACACAGACCTTCTTCTTTGAGTGCTATTTTAACAGATGCTTGAGTGTACCTATTGAAATATTTAAAACTGTCTTGTTCCATCTTTGTGTTTTTCTGTCTCGGGTCTCTGTTTTTTGAATAGAAAAGGAATGAATCTAAAAATATTTAGTCAAAGTTAAATATATCAATGAAAGAGTAATCAGTCCTTGTATCAGAGATTGGGAACAATAGGATTCTTGAAAAACTTACCAGTAGTTTTCTCTGAAACAAAAGGGGAGAGATCAATGTAAATATCATTAGTGTTTACAAACAAAGAACATTCAAAATTTTATCCTTTCAATCACTATGTCAGAGAATGATAACTACTAAAATGGATTCAATGGAAACAGCAGAGTGTTTCAACATTTGCATAGTATCACAAAGGGTAGTGAAAATAAGAGGCCCAAGATGACATTCTTCAAAAGTTCAACATTTGGGGAACCAGCAGTTAGCGTAATGGCTGTGTTGCTGGACTCCCACGTAGTCGACCGCGGTTCTCGTCCTGGACCCGGTGGCTTAAAAATCACGCTGGGCGCGTGTGCATGCGTGCCCAAGATCCCGAGAGGAGAATGGAGAAGAAGGGATTGCGGTGTGACCATTCCCCCTGGGGGGTGATTTCTTGCTTTCTCTCTCTATGTCTCTCTCTGTCTGTCTGGCGAGCGCACGCGCCCTATTGTGAAAACCTCTCCAAAAAAATAAAATAAAATAAAATAAAATAAAATAAAAGCACTTATCCAGGAGAAATGGATTTCAGTGACATCGAGTTTTCTGTGAAACATTAAGGTGTTAAGGCAGGATGAAATTGTCAATAATGCACCACCATGTTAGGATATAGGGCAAAGAACCAAAGTGAAAATTCTTCAGAAAATTACATCAATTGTAAGTTTATATAGGAATATAGTATGTTATATTCCTATCAGCACAGGATCATCCACCTTACATATGATTTGGTGAAACTCTGGAAAGTCTGGGAGTCACGCAAAGCAATTTACATTGACTTGGAATGGTATGGAAGAAAACAGAGATAATGGAATTGATAGAAAGCAGAAAAGAGAAATCGAAAGAAACTAACATGGAAGGATTTCGAAACCAATAATTTGAAGCCAGGAATTTAGAAACTCAGAAGAATTGAGAGCCAAAAAAGGAAATACATTGTAGGGGTCTGAGTCCCCACCAAGGATGCAGAGCAGCAGTGCACCACTCTCAATGCTACATGCCATATGAGTGGCAAGGACTGGTTTCCTGGTCAACCTACACAGATCTAGTATCCACACCTGACTTTGATTCTGGCTGGATGGGAAAGACATCATAGAATAAGACTGTGCTGAGGTCGGTTGTCTCTCTGTCTTTATCTCAGGTATGAAAGAAATAAACTTTCCTTAAAATACAGGGAAACTGAAAATCGTAAAAATAGACTTATTTCATGGGATTTTAGGAATAACACAAAAGTGATGGAATTTATTAGGTTTTTTAAAAGATTCCTCTGAAAGTGAGTTGGACAGAACAGTGTAAATGCCATAACACACAGACACACACACACACAAAAAAATATGAAGAAAAACTAACTGAAAATATTGTATTTTCAATGCAATCTATCAAGATTTTAGTAAACTCACAGTACACAGACAAAAACACACAAAATGTGTCTATGAACTCACCTTTGTCAAAAATATATGCTACATTCAAAAAATGAGGCTTAAAGGATCAATTCATTCATCTAAAAGAACATTTTTACCATTATTTATGAAAATTAATTTGTGTTTCTTGGTAAGGTCTTTAAAATTGTTCTTCATATTTTTAGATTATTTTATATTCCTTAGTCTTGCTTAAAGGTTTCTTAAATATAATAATTTAAATGAACAGTGCCATACCTGTCATAAGTACTGTCAAAAGATTACTATGTAGAATAATGTTGCCACACAAATGGATTCAAAGTATGTGACGCTATGGGGACTAGAGAAATACAGACTGGGTAACTGGGTGGTCTCTGTCACAACTTTTTGTTCACCAAGTGCAGAACAGAACTTCTTTGAATTCTACTGTAACATATGCCTGAATGCAACTTATCTAAAACATTGAAAACAAGGAACGTCAAAAGGAGGAAAGTGAGATCTTAAATGGCATTAGAATAAAAGTGTGATCAATTAAATGATCTAAGATTTACTTAGAGCTAATTTTAACACTTCAAGAGCTCCAAATATGCAAAATGGTATTGAGTGAAATATAGGAGTCATTCAGAAGAGTGAATTTACTGTTCAGGAGTAAATGGGAAAAAGTAGAAATAATTCTTTTGATTAATTTCAAAATCTTGTGTTTCTGATTTACTCTGTGGTTCATATTGAGCCACATAACGGAGAATTAAAACACTATGGGCCCCGGGAACATCTGAGTAATCAAGAGGCAGTGCCGTTCAACAGTTCAAACTTTAGTGCAAATGGGATTCATATAGGAAATGACACCAGAGAGAAATCTGAATGGGTGTTCTTATGTGGTGAACACGAATCACTGGATTTTGTTGCTGCTCTTCTCTGTTTCTTCTCAGAATAAAATATAAACCATGATATATCCAAGAAGCAAGTCCGTAAAAATTAATGAATCAGAACACTATACAAACATTGAAGCTCTAAAACTCCATCTTAGAAGTGGTCTCATGAATCCTAAGGCATATGTTAATGAATTGTAGCCTCAAATAAAATAGCCTTGGAAAATACATCACTGAGGAATAGTGGAAACATCGGTATCTCTAAAACTCTGTCTTAGAAGTGGGCTTATGAACCCTAAGATGTACGTTAGTGAGATCTATTCTCAAATAAAATTGCCTTAGAATATATATCATTGAGGAATATTACAAGAAAAAGAACCTTTGAATTTCAAATGTATATACTATTACTTTATGATTAAAATGATACGGCAACCTGCTAAAGTTCTTGCTTTCTGTATTCCTCATTTAAAAATTCAAATTTGTAAAGTTTAAAATCACTGAGGCTTTTTTGACTTTTTAAATCATCATAAATATATTTAAATGTTTTGTAGTTGTCTCATTCCTTCTTTCCATTTTTCTGTCTGTGTCTCTGTTTTATGAATGAATGAAAGAAAGAAACTCTAAAAGTATTTTGACAAACTTAAATATATGAACAAAAGAGTAATTAGTCTTTAAGAGGGTATTGGAAATAAGGGGATTCTTGAAAAATTTACCAGGAATTTTTTCAGAGTTCCTAGACACTAAAATGAAGAGATTAATGTAAATATAATAGATGTTTACAAACAAAGAGAATCCAGCTTTCTACTATTTCCATGAATATGTCATCGAATCATAAATACTGAAAGGATTGGAATGGAAAACCAGGAAAACTCTATCGTAGCAGTAGTCACATGAGGCATACATCCTTAAATTTATTTTCACTGAACACAAAATGTAATTCCAAATAAAATTAGAAATAATACATAATTAACTTCTACTGATTTTATTAGTGCTCTCTGAAAAAATAAAAATAACGTTGATTCCACCTAGACGCTCCTAATATCATTTACATTATACTCAAAGATTTTATGTTAAGGGACATGTTCTGACTGACCCTTCTTTAATATATACAGTTCATCTACAGCATTTAAAAATAGTTCTACTAGGCAGTCAACAATTGTGACAAAATATGTGAAAAGTGAAACATTTATTATGGTAAGAAATAACATTTACTATAGCAAGAAAAAAGCCAGAAAATTTACATGAAAAGTTTCTGCACCTTGGAAAATAGAAAAAAAAATTATGTAAAGCTATTGATGTATAAACAAAAAAGATCACAACTGACTTTAGAGTGACATCTGCATTCAAGAGCATTTGAAGGGGGCCAGCAGGTGGCTTTGTGGTTAAGGGTGCTAGACTCCCACATGGTCGATCACAGTTCGAGTCCCAAATCTGGTGGCTTACTTTCTCACTTCCCCCCTCTCTCTCCCTCTATCTCTGTCCTTCTGTGATCAACTTTAAATAAATACATAAAGATAAATACAATAATTTTTAAAAAGAGTATTTGAAGAAAAAATGAACCTAAATAATTTATTTAACAAGTACAAGTACCAAATAAAATTCCAAGATGTGTTAGTTGAATAGTAATGATCTCTTTAAGCTGAACTATGTAATAGAGGTACTAACTAGTGGACATTTTCATAAATAAGTATATGTGTGTGTGTGTGTGTGTGTGTGTGTGTACACCTACACAAAGACACATGTATGAAATGGAAAGCACATACCTGTCCACTTATTCTTCCTCACCTCATAAAATGTATAATCATTTTGGTAAATCCCATCTCCTCCAGTCTCTTCTCAAAATATTGTGAAAAATAATCACCTGATGTGATTTTCAAGAGGCTGGATCTGGGACTCAAACTGTGGTTGGTCAAGTGGGAGTCCAGAGCCTAAAGCACTACACCCAAACTGGCCCTAATTTAATTTAAGGAAAGATAAAGTTATATGTATTTATCAGGTACATCATGATTTTTGAAATACATAGAGATGGTGGCAATGACTAAGTCCAGCTAATCAACAATGCATTTCTTCACATTGTCATTGTTTTTGTGAAATGCTGGCCTTATATTCACTCTATCAACAATTTTGAAGAATACAACGTAGTAAAATAAGTGCATTAAATTTATTCATTGTAAAAGAAATGTATTATGTACATTGTAAAATAAATGTATTAAATTTATTTCTTTTTCCATCTCAAATATTGTATCTAAAAAAAAAGAAAAAGACTTTTCAGTTTGCTTTGGCTAATTGCCCTTGGCCCAGAAAACTCTCATTATACCAGCTATTTCTATGAAATAAAAGTTTCAGATTCCATAAATGAAGGAAAGAATTTATTATGGGGGAACTCCATACTTATAAACAGGCATGGTGATTGGGGATGACCTGGAAAGAGGGGAGCTAACAGAAGGCATGTAGAGTAACAGGCAGGGGAGGAAAAAGATGCTAAGAAAGAGTCATATAAAGGTTATCAGAGTAAACATTCTCAGAAAAAATTTACCATACGTCTCCTCGAATTCTGGAAAACATAATGGAATGATAAATGTCAGTGTTGTGGAACCAAACACTAAGCCAAGTCAAACGTACCTAAAATTAAAATATATTGTTAATCTAACGTGATGCAGTTTAACATACAAAAATACACAGTTATTGGTGCACCTCCATGCATGCAAAATCAACAGTGGCTGAGGGGGTCCTGTCTCCAAAGATCATTGCTCAAAAACAAAAATAGAAAAATGACTTATTTATTGAGTGGTGGAAACATTTTACACATGGTAACTCTGGTGCATTTTCATCGCATTTCATAAATGTAAGCTTTGTCACTTTATTGGCTACTTTTAATAAGTTATTTGGTTGACACTGTGAATTTATAATTAATTTTCCTTTTTGCCATAGCTATGAAGTATAGAGTTTCAAACACTGAAATAAAGAAGACTACTCAGTTGTTCTCTCTTTACAGAAAACACAGGTGACAAAATCAGAAAAATAAAAGAAATTAACAATGGTGTTTAATTGAGTTTATATATTAATTTTGCTTAATAAAAGTCTTTTAAACAAATCACATGATTGTTAAGGAAAAGAAGTATAGAATAGAACTTACATGGATTATAAAATAAATGACCAGAGTATATTTGGGTTTAAGTGTACACATCCAAAACTTCAGACATGCAAAAGCCCAAAAGTATAGGGTTAACAAAATTCTGTGATGGACAACATCTGTACATGTGGATTGAAATGACTGGACAAATCAAAGAATTATCCTGGTGGACTTTAATACATATTGAGGTTCTAAGCTTTCCATAGAATACATATGTAAAATCACTTTAACTATTATATGTTGTAGTTGGAGATGCTTAATGAGAGTTGAAGATAAAGGGAAAAAATAGTTGAAACGCTAATTACTTGTGCATTAAAACACATTAGTAGGACTTGGCTTTTGCCTCTTCACAATTTTAAACCAATACAATACAAAAAATACAGAACAAGTCATTCGAAAGGAAGACACAATGTCAGGAAGGGAGTAGATAAAAGTTAGAAACACTTGCACAGTTTTCTCCATAGTGCAGTGACCCTAATGCTGAGAGTTGATAAGATTCCAATTCACCTCACCAATGAGAGATACACTTTACTACAATACAACCCATATTCGAATGGAAATTTAATTTGACATAAAACCATGGGAAGAGGTAAATTAGAACTTCCTCTGCGATAAACAATATCAACTGTGCCTATGTATTGACTCCCTCTCCTTTCCACAGTAAATTGAAAACCATCATTCATCGTGGAGAGAGGTCGTTATAAAAGGAAGAAGAAGCAAAAGGTGAAGGTGCCCATCTGTCTAAAACACTCTATAGCAGCAGTTATCTGAAACCTGCTAAATAGTTTGATGTAATATTTGAATTCCTATTAACACTGAAAAAAAAAAACATTATTGAAAGTATCAGTAGAATGGAGGCAGTACAAAATGTC
>NW_006204173.1:10607-12840 GCF_000334495.1 Tupaia belangeri chinensis | reverse complement strand
GAAAAGAAAGTTTTATTAAAATTATTTTAGTCTGAAGATAGAATAGTTTTTTTTTTAATTAAGGCTTATTTTGAAAAATTCTGAGTTTAACTCAAATGCATTACCTTTCTAAGTAAGATAATATTCAGAGACAGTTGTTCATTTAATCAGATGGCTTAGAGAAATTTCTGGGATATTCACATGGGAAGATTCCTTATTAATGAATGTCTGACTTAAATCTAATAAAAAATTGCAACATTATTCTTTGTACATTTTTATTATGTAGTGTTAACAAGCTTAGTTGCAAGAAAATAACATAGTTAAGAAATGTGTTCTAAAAAAAAAAGGTGGACTTGAGAGAGAGTTTCAGATGCCAAACTAAACATGCAAATCCCTAGACACAGAGCACAAAGTGACAGTCACAAACTGTGAAGGTCAGGGGTTAGCTAAAGCAGAGCAGAAAAAGCAGAGCAGAAAGGAGAAACTTAACACTTGATCCATTGCTTCCCATAACAATTTAATTACTTATTTATCTTAAAGAATTATTTCCTAATTTAATTCTATTTGTTATTGTTAGTTTGTAATTTGACCAAACAGAGACAGAAAAGTGAGAAAGCAAGCCTCTGTGTCTGGGAATGTAATGGTGTTTGGCCATGTGAGATCCAGGACCTTTACCACCACGCCAGCTGCTGCCTTCCTATGATAATTTATTAATAGCAAAATAGCACAAAGCTGTCATATTTATTTACTTATTTTAGTGTTTTCCAATAAAGCCACTGTATTCTCTGAAGACAGACAGTGAGAGATAAAAGTGAGAAATGACCACTTGGGGGGATGGTTATGCAGCAATTACATCTCCTCCACTCTCCTCTCAGGATTTTGGTTCTGTACACACAAGTGTCCAGAGTATTTTTCAACGTGCTGGGTATAGGACTTGAACTACACAGTTAGCCATAAGGAATCCTGTGCCTTAACCACCAGGCCATCTGATGCCCCAGTTTGTTTATTTATCTACTTATAGATTTTTGCTATAGGGTGTGTACATTATTGCATATAGATATATAGAGAAAGGGAAAGTGAGAAGTCATTCTCCAGGGCAAATGGCTACACTACAATCCATTTTCATTCTTTCAGGATTTGGGGCACATGCACAGCCAATATATATCATTGATTGATTGATATCTAAACAGAGAGGACAACATTAGGAAATTCAGTCAAGTCATGTGATTCAGGGCAAACATTTCAGCGTAGTCACAAGACATAAAGGTCTAAGCCTAGACTGCCATTCAGACATTCTCCTGCCCTGGTATATGAACCTGCTCAGAATAATGTTCCCACGGCTCTAGGAGACCTCAAAAAGTTTTTTTCTCTCCACTTAAGCATAGTGTGTCCAAACAATAAAGAGAGATTTGGAGGGTCTTGTGATTGATAATAGGTATCATATAGCTGGATGATGACAGTCTGAATAGAGGTGATTTTAAAGGAGGATCATTAATGTATTGAGAAGACAACAAATATCTTTATGATGTGAATGAGGAGTGTGCACGTTCACTATTTTTATACATCTCAAAATTAAATATAGAAAAATTACAGAAATGTTTATATCTATAAAATATGTACATACAAATTATATGTATAAAAATGATAACATACAAAGTAGTTTGGGGATTTTTAAGTATGACATGAAATGAAACAATTGGACAAAGTTAGTTAACATGTATGAAATAGTTCACATTTTCTGTGATGAGAACATAAGTATTATATTCCCTTGGCACTATTAGAATAGATAGTACTCAAATATGAGTTACATTCCCCATGCTTATACTAATGGATTGTTTTATTTTTTACTTAGGCTTACATGTACCTGGTTATAGAAATATATAAGCATTGGAAATCCCTTCACTTCTCAAAACCATGCAGACTCACCTGCATTTTATTCTGTGTTCATTAACCCATGAAAAGCAAGAGCTGAAGATAAGGTAGTGATCTCTACTTTATATTTTTGGTCTTAGCTATGTTAGTGTAATTAGAATTCCCTCTATACTGCCTTTTACTCATTGAAAGACATTTTAGGGTGATTTGTGTATAATATCATATAGATTTTATAGTATACTTAAAGGTTTGTAGTGTAAATCCTCTAGCTTTTCTTCATTTGTTGTGATTCTTTGTCTATTTAAAATTGTCTTGGCCATTCAATGTCTTTTGTGGATTTAAAAAAATGTTATAATTATTTCCTCTACACCTAAAAAGCTAG
>NW_006204173.1:9603-10560 GCF_000334495.1 Tupaia belangeri chinensis | reverse complement strand
TATCTAGTAATAATAGTGGGTTACAGGGCCATCAGGTTGCATGATAGTTAAGGTACTGGAATCTCTCAAAGCTGAAAGAAGTTCCAGTCACAGACTTGGCTGCTTGAAAATGATGCCAGCAACATGCAGTTTTGGCCCACCTCCCAAAAAGGAGATTTTTTACTTTCCCTCTTGTTGTCTTCCTTTCTCTCCCTGGGAAACATAGATGCCACATCCTAAGAAACCTAAAATAAAAGGAAAAAAAATAGTGTATCAGCTAGTAGCTAGAGAATGGGAATGATGGGGGGAGGGAGCATAAAATAAAGATGGGTAAAGGTACACAATTACAGTTAAATAGGAGGAATGTGTTCTTGTATTCCATAGCATATGAGCATAAAAGTAGTTAAAAATAATTTGCTCTATATGTCAAAAACATAAAACAATCTATGTTTCCAACCCAAATCACATATATTTGAGGTAGTTCATATGCAATTAACCTGATTTGATCATTACACATTGCATTTATATGTTAAAAATCACACTGAAAGCCAAAAATATGTATAATGCATATGCATCAGTTATTTTAAAAGAATGTACCCTGGGAGGATTCTGGGAATATGCTGCCTGTAGAGTAGTGCTCATAATGCAAAATAAGGCTCCAGAGAACATAATATAAACTTGTGATTTTTTTTTTTGGAGAGATTTTTCCTATAGGAAAAACCTATAGGTTTTTGCACTTGCCAGAAAGACAGAGAGAGACAGGGCATGTGCACTTGCCAGAAAGAGAGAGACAGATAAACAGAAAGCAAAAACCACCCCCCAGGAGGAATGGCCACACTGCAATCCCTTCACCTCCATTCTCCTCTCAGGATCTTGGGCACATGGGCGCACGTGCCTGGCATGAGTTTAAGCCACTGGATCCAGGACTTAAACCGCAGTCGACTACATGGGAGTCCAGTGACATAGCCATTATGCTAA
>NW_006204173.1:6305-8920 GCF_000334495.1 Tupaia belangeri chinensis | reverse complement strand
ATTTCTGTCTCTATGTCCCTCTCTGTCTGTCTGGTGAGCGCATGTGCCCTATAGTGAAAAACCTCTCAAAAAATTTTTACAAATTTAACTACCATATGATTCAGCAATTCCACTCCTGGTATCTACCCAAAGGATAGGAGAACAAGCAGGAGAGTGCTCACACATCTATGTTTATTGTGGCATTATTCACAATTGCTAAGATACGGAACTAAGAGTCCACAAACAGATGAATGGATTGAAAACTTGTGGCATATATACTCTATTCAGCCATAAAAAAAACAAGACCTTGGCAACTGATAGAAAGTGAATACATATGGAAGATTTACTGCTGAGCCAAGTAAATCAGGCTATGAAAGACTTTGCATGTCTCCACTTAATAAATACCTACTGCCTGCACTCATGGTGGAAACTGAAATATTTGAGTATATAGAAGCCTGATAAATGATTAGATTCTAGAGACAATGTGAGAAGGAGGTGGGATAAAGGAAATAAATCAAAAAGAAAAAGAGAAGCAAGACATTTATGGGACACAAATGGATGATTACCTTTTGATGATCATGTATATAATGTCTTCAACTGAACTGGTGTGAAGTGTATTCATGTTGGGTAAATTCACATGACAGGCTGTAATGATGTAAAGTGATGGAATGTAAAAGAATTAAAAATATTTATTTATGTAATTCTATAAGTTTTGTTTTTTTCCAGTTTGATCAGAGAGAGGCAGAGGGAGAGAAGGGAAAGTGAAAAAGAAAGTCTCCAGGTCTGGGACTCAAACCATGCCCGATCATGTGTGCGTTCAGTGTTTCAGCCACATCACCTTCAAGGCCCATTTCTTATGTTTTTGTTTGTTTGTTTGTTTTCTGTACCATGATCTAATTGATCTCCTATACTATAATTCAAATAAATGGCTGATGGCATATTTTTGTTGTTTGGACAGTCCTGTTTTAAGTAACACTGGCTTATGGTTAAATGAATGTTGTTGTTGTTTTTAATTTTGAAAGTAATTTACATTCAGTAAATTTTCTTTTTTTCAACTTTGTTGGCATTTATTGATTAAGTCAGTAGCATATGGGGCAAATAAAACATAGTATATATCTATATGTATATATCTCTATATAAAAACATATATATATACTGAATGTCTATGCTCTATAGTAGAAACTGAAAGATTGGAAAGTATAGTAGCATGGAGTGCAACTGTAGATACTACAGATAGTAAGGATAGGGATAACATGAGGGTGGGTATTTGTGGAGGGAGGGAAATAGAGGAAAAAGAAGTACATATAACTGACACAAAAATAACATCCCCCCTGGGGGGTGATTTCTCGCTTTCTGTCTCTATGTCTCTCTCTGTCTGTCTGGCGAGCGCACGCGCCCTATAGCAAAAACCTCTCAAAAAAAAAAAAAAGCTATTTGCTGATGATAATATATATGGTAACATCTTTGCTTTGCCTGATATGCCCTGAACTCATGCTGGGAAAAGCCATATGGTACACTGTAAAGATAGTGATTAAATGTAAAGCAAATATTTAAAAAAAATAAAATATTGGAAAACAAACACCACAAAAGCACAAAAAAAGAGTAGTCACATAATTTCATTTCAGGATTATGGTCAGATACCTCTGTATATATGTAATATTGAAATGACATCCTACCTCCTTGAAACTAACAGGCCAGTTTATCATCTCTTCATTGATGACCAAGCCTTGATCATGGATGCTTCTGTAGACAAAAGTCTCCTACTTTAACCAATAGCAAACTGTGATTAGGAAATCTCACAAGATTGTGGATATCATACTATACCATTTTCATTCTTTCATCATCAGGAAGAATATTGTACCCAATGCTGTTTGTCAATTCACTTTTCCTCAGAAATGGATGAAGCTGGATTAAAAGCACAATTTACAAATTAGGAATACATTTAAGGTAGAGGTAGGTGGGCAGTCCATATCTGTCAAGTAATCCTTCTATTTTAACATTTCTCCCCTTTATTGTAGGGGCTCACAGTGGTTTGAGTGGTCACCAGTTTTGTGGTCATATGAGATGTACTCTCTATTTTCTTCCTAAAAACAACAGAGGAGTGGTTGTAGCTCGTAGGAAAAATTCTGAGATGTTTCCCAGAGAGTTATTTGTACTTAGACTTTCACAAAACTTGGAATAATAAAATTAGTCGCTTGGAGTAATTAGAGGCTAAACGTAGTCATTTATAAAGGGCACACATGGGGCCAGCCAGTGAGTGATATAATTAAGGCGGTTGCATCACACATCACTAAGCCAGCATCTTGAGTCCTGTATCTGCAGCTTACAAAACACACTGGGAGGGGCCAGCAGGTGAAATGGTAGTTAAGGCACTGAACTCTTTCCACATGGCCCACTGTGGTTTAAGTTCTGGACTTGATGGCCTGCTTTCTGACTTCCACTT
Source organism: Tupaia belangeri chinensis (assembly GCF_000334495.1). Lineage (NCBI taxonomy): Eukaryota > Metazoa > Chordata > Mammalia > Scandentia > Tupaiidae > Tupaia > Tupaia belangeri. Next base: position 6,498 of record NW_006204173.1, on the reverse strand, counting down.
TCTCTTTCTTTCTCTCTCTCTCTGACCAAATTTTTAAACTAAACTAAACTAATTATTTAAAAAGAAAACAAAACCCTGGGCACATGTGTGTTTATGTCCCAAATTACAGATAAAAACAGAGGTGAAGAAAAGACTCCATCATGACTATTCCCCATGGGTGGTGATTTCTCAGTTTTTGTCTGTATCTTTCCCT
>NW_006204173.1:3799-6121 GCF_000334495.1 Tupaia belangeri chinensis | reverse complement strand
CCAGGCCCAGGATTCAAAACACAGTCAACCATGTGAGAGTCCAGTGCCTTAACCATGATGCCAACTGCTAGTTCCATGACTTAATGTTTATTTAAAATATAAACTTATTTATAAACCAAGTATGATATCCTGAGACTACATGTATCAAAAGTGGTTCCATGTTTTAAAATTGGATCACTGTTCCTTCTTCCACAATTTTTGAAGATAGTATAATGAAAATTTAAATTAATTCTGTTATGATTAATTCAAACAAAATAAATAACTGTAGCCACCTATAGGTCATTCATGTCAGTAAAAGAACCCAACTGCTCAAATGCTCCCCAAATGCTCATTTTGACTTTAGAATATTCTAAGATTTCTTCCAATATTTTGTTCAGCTTTATTGTGTTTATTCTAAGTTATGTTAAGATTATATTGTGACTACTTTTCATACTTTCTCCTCCAGTTATTTTATGAAAACAAGGACAGGTGGAGACATGGCAGAGTCTAGGGGACAGAGAGGAGAAAGAGTAGCTAAAGGAGGGTGAAGAGAAGGAGCCAGCTTCCAGGGAAAATTCACAGAGAGCACACAGAGTGGATCAGTCATGTACAGCTAATGGCGAGCTCACTTTCAAGAAAATAATCACAATGGAACCTGTTGGTCCAACTTCTGTGAATTTTAACAGCATTAAAAAAATAGTAACAGTAGTTTTGTGATACAAGCACTTTGAACCTCTCTTGTCCCAGTGACATAGCCATTACGCTAACTGCTGGTTCCTGTATCTTATATTTACTTATTTTTCTCAAAGTATTTATCTAATGAATTGACTCTTCTTGATAAAGGTGTTTTATACATAATTTATGAATTTATTTTTAAAATTATTTATTTTATTTATTATCATTATTTTTAGATTTACTCTAAGGCATGTGTACTCGCCAAAGAGAGACAGAGAGCAAGAGAGAGAGGGAAAGTGAGAAAGCACATCACCAGGCTCAGGATTCAAAACACAGTCAACCATATGAGAGTCCAGTGCCTTAACCATGATGCCACATGCTGGTCCCATGATTTAATGTTTATTTAAAATATAAACTTATTTATAAACCAAATATGATATCCTGAGACTATACGAATCAAAGGTGGTTCTGTGTTTTAAAATTGGATCACTGTTCCTTCTTTCATGATTTTTGAAGACAGTATAAGGAAAATTAAAATTAATTCTGTTATAATTAAGGCAGACACAATAAATAAATGTAGGTTATCCATGTTAGTAAAAGAACACAACTGCTCACATGCTCCCCAAATGGTTATTTTGACTTTATAATATTCTAAGATTTCTTCCAATATTTTGTCCAGCTTAATTGTGTTTATTCTAAGTCACATTAAGGTTATACTGTGACTACTTTTCATACTTTCTCCTCCCATCATTGTATAAAAACAAAGACAGGAGAAGACCTCGAAAAGTCAAGGGACAGAGAGAACGAGCAACTCAAGGAGGGTGATGGGAAGAAGCCAGCCTCCAAGGACAATTCACAGAGAGCACACAGAGTAGGTCAATCATGTACAACTAATGGCAAGCTCACTTTAGAGAAAATAACCACAACGAAACCTGTTGATCCAACTTCTGTGGATTTTAACAGCATTAAAAAAAAAAAGTAACAATAGCTTTGTGATACAAGCACTTTGAACCTCTCTTGGTCACAAAATTACAAAGCTTCTTGTCTCAGGATGGGATGGTCCCCAAAGCTTTACTTGGTCATTATAAAATCATAAAGGCTGGAGGAGAAAAACAGGCAAAATATGTTTTTCCCAAATTGTTTTTCACCAAAATGGAGGGTGACAGGTGAAGAGCCCCAGGGTAGAGAGATTCCCCAGAGTTCCTGGATGGGACTTAAGTAAAACAGTAAAAAGTCAGGAAAGTCAGAGCTGCTCAAATTAAGCATGAGTCTCAGCACCATTACTTCTGTAAAATTGCTCTTTTAAAATGCTTCTAACTGTGTTTCAATCTGCCATGCCAGTTTGGCACATGCTTTGGACAGGTTACACTGAAACTGTGGAAGTGAGAATTCTTTGTGCCCTCCACAGAGTTGCCTTTCCTAACAGACAGTTGAGCCTGCAGACAAAGTCCAGTTCCATCTCCTTTTCAGCTCACACACATAGGGCTTTTTATCTGTGTTGGGACAGCTCAGACATGTCATTACCTTTGATTAGTATCTTGCTATTTCTGCAGCCTTTACAAACGGCATGTGAGATGATAAATATTAGCTGTCGTAGATACCTGAAGCCAAGTGTCTACAAGGACGGGGACCTGGTACTGGCTGGGTTTTTCCCTCTTTATAGCATGG
>NW_006204173.1:0-2929 GCF_000334495.1 Tupaia belangeri chinensis | reverse complement strand
TTTGTGCCCTCCACAGAGTTGCCTTTCCTAACAGACAGTTGAGCCTGCAGACAAAGTCCAGTTCCATCTCCTTTTCAGCTCCCACACCTAGGGCTTTTTATCTGTGTTGGGACAGCTCGGACATGTCATTACTTTTGATTAGTATCTTGCTATTTCTGCAGCCTTTACAAACGGCATGTGAGATGATAAATATTAGCTGTCGTAGATACCTGAAGCCAAGTGTCTACAAGGACGGGGACCTGGTACTGGATGGGTTTTTCCCTCTTTATACCATGGAAGAAGAAGATATACTTACATAAAATTACCTGATAAGGCCAACTCAAAAAGCGAGAGATGATTGGTAAGTTGTTAGTTATATGTATCTGAAGATGTGATTATAACTGTATAATAACATAGTTTGCATTTATATGTGTGTGTGTGATTAATCTCACTTGAGAATAATTTAATGTGCACAGAAATGACAGAACTGCAGAATTGTGAACTCAGGATGTTCTGCCTTATTTTCCTCTTATTATCTTTCTTTTTTTAAAAATTTTCAGTTTCTCCATTTCTTTTGAGACAGAGGAGAAAAATTAATAGAGTTTGTTGTTCACTTTGTCTGCACTATCTTCATATGCAGTCTTTGGGAAGCTCAGAATGAGTGAAATTGTTTGTACATCAGCCCTTTTATAACCAAGACTTATATACTGAGGCCTACATGTCTATTGAGACACTGACCTCCTGAAATAAAGTTAATGTTAGCATCAAGGTGCTGACTCTGGTGCTCACCACTAACTAGGGGATTGTAGAAATGTGAGTTGTAGAAAAGTCATGCATTTGTAATGCCACCACAATATATTAACTAGGAAAGATTGCCACACCTCAATCCAATCTCCTCAAAAAATATATGGGAAGTCCAACTATGAAATTTTGTAGTAGTTCATGATTAGATTCAACTCTGAATATAGTAAGGACAAGTAAGAATTTAAGCCCAAAGAGAAGTTCTGACTAATTGGATAGAAAATTACTAAATGGTAACATTACAGGAAATGGAGATTCTGGCCAAATTCACTTGTGTGAATTATATACAAGTGTGCAGATAGGACTGGACAAACTCTCTGAAGTCTGATTAAAGTTTTATCAAGGGGCCATCAGATGACCTAGCGGTTAAGGAACTCTACTCCCACATGGTTGAGGTTTGAGTTACAGATCCAGCAGTTTGAAACTTACTTTGTGCTATACATAGCAACTGGTTTCAGTCTGATATTAGCCCAGCAATTTATGACAGGAGTCATAAATTTCTCTAAGATTTGTAAAGGGGACACAGTGAAAATTTACCAGACATAGAAACCAAGACCACAGTAACTCAGTTATGCGGAGTCCATCCCCTATGTACCTAAAGTGGAGTCAAACTCCTAACTCAGCATGCAGGTTAAGGCAGCTGGATTCCATGTGGCTGACTACATGGTTTGAGTACTGAATAAAGTTACCTGAGAAACATGCCAGGTGGAATTTTGCCTGCCTCTCCAATCATCCCAAGTACAGAATGAAGGAGAAGGGATTGTGGAATAACCATCTTCCAGGAGGTTATTTCTCACTTTTTTTTCTCTCTCCTTCCCTCTCTCTGTTTTTCTATGATGAGTGCACACCTTAAAACAACAAAAAAGTAACAGTAAAATACAACAACAATTCAAGAAAAGTAGAGTTCTGATTACATAAAAATCTCTAGTCTCACATGCTTTATTAACAAATCAGGAGACAAGCAGACGGTATGGCACTTATGTCACTGGTCTCCCACGTGACTAACTGCTATTTGAGTCCTGGAACTGGTGGCTTAAAAATCACACCTGGACACGTGTGCATGCATATGGGTGGTTGTGATCACGCCTTCCGGGTAATGTACTTCCTCAAAGTTGTTTGCCTCATGTGCTCTCAAGGCACTTCCTCTCAGCGCCAATTTGGGCCACTCGATGGGCGGGGGCGCGCCACACCCGAGGGCAAAACCTCTCAGAAAAAAAAAAGAAAAAAAATTTAATGTTTATGTTAAAGTCAAAATTTAAGAGATTAAGACTAGAATAATTCCAGAAAATGGAGACAGAATCAAATGTAATACATGATGATAATTCAGAAAGAAACAAAATTGAGCAATTTTTAAAATCTCAAAAAGTATTTGTAGCTAATATTCATGTAAAAGTTAAGAACATCCAAGCAGGAAATTAATAATTAAAAGACCAATTAACTGCAGATCTGCTGGCCCCTTAAATATTTACTACATGTTGAAATAATATTTGGGTCTTTTTAAGTTAAATAAAATGTCAAAATTAGCTTTACTTTTGTCATTTTTATACTATGGATATATAATATTTAAGATTATATATATGACTCTCCTTATATTTCCATTGGACAGCACTGCTTTGGGGAATAGAGTGAATTCTGATATCAATTGTAGTTTCTTCTTGATTTAGAAATTTTTAAAGAATTATTTAATTTAATTTATTATTATTACTATTTGATTTGCTATAGGGCAAGTGTACTCACCAGAGAGAGAGAGAAAGAGAGAGAGAGAGAGGGAGAGAGAGAGAAAGTGAAAAGGCAAGTTGCCAGGGCTGGAATTCCAACTATGATCATCTTATTTGAAAGTCTAGTGCCTTAAACAACATACTGTTTGCTAGTTTCATCAGTTGTTATTTAAATTTTGAGAACATAGGGAAAATAAAAAATGCTTCAGTCATGGTTTCTGGACCTACATAGAGACAAGATGACATGTGGGATACATTCAAGAAGAATTATAAAGTTGAGTGTAATCATGAGGAATGTAACTCATCATTGAGTATTATTCTTTCCAATTGTGCCAAGGAAGTGTGATGCCAATGTTATTGTCACAGAAAATATAAAATATTTTAGGTGATATATATTAATTACTGTAGTCCAATTGTTCCATTGTTCCATG
>NW_006204172.1:83387-88014 GCF_000334495.1 Tupaia belangeri chinensis | reverse complement strand
ATCATTCACACACCACAGGTGACCTCTCCACTCCAGTAAGGAGGACCCGGAGGCAGGGCCCTCATGTAAAAGACACGCCAGCTCCTGCTAACTTGCTGTCCTGTTGCCCACGAATGGTGACACTGGGAGCCTCAGAGACAGACCATGTCCTCAGGGAGGCAATGGTGCCACCACAGGTGCCCAGCTTTTTTGGTTGTTTTGTTCACCTAAATTTGAATCCCTCAGAGCTCCCTTCTTGTTAAGGGCCCTGCATGCACCAGGAACTAAGAGATTCCCCAGTGAAGGGTGAAATCTTGCCCGAATACCTTTCAATCATATTCCTATTGGAGAGGTAAAGATTTTTGAAAAAAGATGGAATTGCAAAGAAGACATAATGAGCCCTGGTCAGAGAAAAGACCCCCAAACCATTGACTAGAGGAGGAAAGAGTAGCTTAGGGTCCTGCTAGGACAGACTCTGGGGCTCCCTGTGGGGCCCTGTCCGGGCTCGGCCATGCTCAGTGTGACCGTCAGGCAACTTTCCTGATCTCTTCTCTCTGTTTCTTCATCTGCAAAACAGGGATAGTAACAGCTTCTCCTTGCCAAGCTGTTATGAGGATGGATGGATTTATATTGGTAGTCATACATTGAACTACATTTCTACCATTTCATCACGCCAGCACATGGCCTAATGGTTATGTCGCTGGACTCTCACAAAGTCAATGTGATGATTTATATTGGTAGTCATACATTGAACTACATTTCTACCATTTCATCACGCCAGCACATGGCCTAATGGTTATGTCGCTGGACTCTCACAAAGTCAATGTGATTCATTTCCTGGACCCAACAGCTTAAAACTCACGCCGGGCATGTGTGTGTGCATGTGAAAAATCCCCAGAGGAGAATGGATGGAAGAGAAGGGATTGCAACATGGCCATCCCCCTTGGGGGGTGATTTCTTGCTTTCTGTCTCTCTGTCTCTCTGGCAAGCACACATGCCCTGCAGCAAAAATCTCTCTTTAAAAAAAGAAAAGAACCGGAACAAGACATGGTTCTATAAATGCCTCAGAAATATCACTGAAACAAATAAACAAATAACCCTTGCTAAGGTTGCCCTAGCTCTTCTGAGAGCAAGGCTACCACCTTTATCCAGTCCCCCTCCCTCTGCCTCAGGCCCAGCCACATTCTCAGCCTCCTACAGCCTCACAGCTTCCTCATTTGCTCCTCTTGGCCCACAGGTGCCTAACAAGCCCTCTTACCTTTGTGCCCAGGTTAGGGAGGTGTTGGTTTTGGCTTCTTTTTGTTCCCAGCTTTGAAAGGCTGTGACTTCCTGGAGTATCTCTAAGCTCAGCAACTGGAGAGAGGTCAGAGATACAGGAACCCCAGAAGACCCAAAATCCACCCTCAGAGTTTGCACCTGCTGTCAGTTACTCTCAGAGCCCAGCTCCTGCTTCTGAAACCAAGGCTGGGGGCCACTCCCATCTCTGAGAGGCAGGTGGTTCCCAGGAGGGCAGAGAAGTAGAGCCTGCATGGGGGATGGCAGTGTCTGCAGAGCCCCCAGCCCTGGGCCCCCACTAAACCCTCCCAGGGAGAAGGTCAACCCCTCTGGCTCCTTCCCACATCTGAAGTGAAAGCTTGCAGAGCGGAGCCTGGGCAGAGCCTGCCCTGCCCTCTGGACATTGCACCCTGTTATCAGGAAGGAAACACAGGACAGAAGAGCAGAGGGGTGCCCACGGTTACCATGAAACACCTGCCTAGCCAGCCCGCTTACAGCTGGAACACCCATCTACTGCCACCATCTCTTCTTGCCCAATGAGAGACTTCTCAAGGCCTAGAGTCATTGGGGAAAAGACAGGGAGGAAAGGAAAAGGAAAATGTTATTTTAATACTGCTTAAGTGTCAGGAACTGGGCTATACAAATTATACTTATGCTATTGTGCTTCATTCTTGGGACTTTAAACAGAGTTGAGGACAGGAACTCTTCCATCTAAAGTCATCAGTCCAGGAATCATAAAAGACCTCGTATTGCCACAGCAATCCTGCACAAGACGAGTGGGGTGGGTGGCATCTCACTCCCTAACACAAAAAGATACTACAAAGCTATGGTAATCAAAACAGCATAGTAATGACACAGAAATAGACAGGTGGACAATGGAACAGAATAGAGTCCCCAGAAATAAACTCCCAGATATACAGCCAATTGATTTTTGACAAAGAGTACCAGTCCATCCAGGGGGAAAGGAAAACCTCTTGAGCAAATAGTGCTGTAAAAATTAACTGCTCCTGGAAAACACTGGGGAAACTCTGGGAGACATTGGAGTAAGGAAAGACTTCTTAAATAAGACCCCCCAAAACACAGTCGATAATCCCCAAAATAGACAAGTAGGATTACATCAGATTAAGAAGTTTCTGCATGGCAAAAGACACAGTAATTAGTGTGAATAGACAGCCCTTAGAATGGGAAAATATTTTTGTAAACTATGTATCAAATAAGGGACTGATCATCAGAATGCACTAGGAACTCAAGCAGCTGTCTCGAAAACAGATGATCAACCCTATTAAAAGATGGGAGAATGTGTTGAAAAAACCCTCTAAGAAAGACATAGTAATAGCCAAAATGCATATGAAAAAATTCTCAACATCCCTCATTGTAAGGGAAATGCAAATCAAAACCACAATGACATACCATTTAACTTCAGTCAGAACAACTAAGATTAAAAAAAAAAAAAAAGATTAGTGCTGATGGGGATGTGGCGAAAGGGAAGCTCTCCTACACTGCTGGTGGGAATGTAAATTGGTCCAGTCACTGTGGAGAACAATCTGAAGATTCCTCAAAAATCTACAAATAGAACTACCATATGATCCAGCAATCCCATTCCTTGGTATCTACCCAAAAGATAGAAGAATTCTTAATTGGAAAAGTGCTTACATATCAATGTTTATTGCAGCATTATTCACAATTGCTAAGACATGGAATCGACCCAAATGCCCACAAGAAGATGAATAGATTGAAAAAAGTATGGCACATATACTCTATGGAATACTACTCAGCCATAAAAAGCAACAAGACCCTGGCTTTTGACAGAAAGTGGATGAATATGGAAGATTTACTACTAAGTGAAGCAAGCCAGACTATGAAGGAGAGACATCGTATGTCAACACTTAATATATACCATGTGTCTGCACTCTATGGCCAAAACTGAACGGCTAAAGGTTATACAAACTCAGTAAATGGTTGCGAACACCAGATACAATGTGAGAAGAGGGCAGGTAAAGGAGTGAAGTCTGAGGAAGGATATTAAGGAGAAAAATAGAGAGGCAAGGCCTTTATGGGACAAAGAAATGGATTATCTATTGAAGATAACTTTATAGTATTGTCAACTGGACTGGTGAGAAATATACACATGTTGGAATATTCACTTTGTAAACTAAGTAACATGAGATTAAATGTATAGAAGAAATGGAAATAAAAAGAATTTTTAAAATTTTTAAAAATAATAAAAGTCATCAGTCCAGTAACCCCTTAGATGAGGGAGATGCTACAGTTTCAGGGAGAGGCCTCCCATCTCCTGGCCTGGCCCCTAGCTCCTGACAATTCAAGATGGGAAAGGAGCTGGGAAGGGACCTTGGACTCTTGGATGCCCAAGTATGATAAGGCCAGAAAGTTTATCTCACCCGGAACCTCAGCCCTTTGCGTTCCATGCTAGGAGGGGAAGGAACAATAAAGTACAGGCCAGATTTCTGTCAAGAACACCAGCAGGACACTTGAGAAACAGAGGCAGCAAACTTCGCTGCTCCTCCTGCTCTTCAGGATCACCTTCCTACTCAGTAAACACTGTTGGTCTGCCTCTGTGGCCTGGTCGTTTAGGGGGCTGGATCCTGCGGTAGGCACGTAGCTAGTAATGAATGGGCAGCCCTAAGAAAGTAGCAGGACACCTGCCACATCAATCGCACCCTATCAGGAGTTACAACCAGACCCTCCATAAAAAATGCTTTCTTCCCCCCAACACCAGGAAGGCAAGGCAAATACCATTTTTCTTCTTTGGTACCTGAGAAAGACACATAGGAATTATTGTCAATTCCCTTCTTATTATTTCTCATAAATACAAAAAGACCCAACCAGACATTTTGGTCATCATCCTGACTCCCACTTGGGCAATAAACTAATTGGGCAGTTTATCCTAAAAAGGATGCTCCTATCACCATAGCTCACATTGGGTATGCACAGTTAGGTAACCAAGTTCCTCAAACTCTTCACCTGTGAGAAAGCTGCAAGCCCAGGAGAAAGCCCATGAATTCAAACAAAGAAGATGGATAGCATGACAGACCTCCCACTGTTAAATATTCATTATCACCTCTGGTAATAAAAATAACACCTAACCAGTTCTAAACAGCATTTGCTACCTACCAACCTACCTGCCCAAAAGTCTTTTGGGTGTACTTTTCTAAAATCTTTCTTTCCTGGGACCAGCAGCTGGTGTAGTGGCTATGTTGCTGGACTCCCATGTAGTTGATCACATTTCGAGTCCCAGGTCCGGTGGCTTAAACTCACACCGGGCTTGTTTGCCTGCATGCCCAAGATCCCAAGAGGAGAATGGAGGAGAAAGGATTGCAGCGTGGCCATCCCCCCCCCCCCCCGGGGGCGTTTT
>NW_006204172.1:76126-80557 GCF_000334495.1 Tupaia belangeri chinensis | reverse complement strand
TTTCTTACCATATGAAGGATAATCTTGCTGGGTATAGTATTCTCAGTTGTAATTGTTTTTCCCTTAACACTTTGAATATATTTTCCCATTCTTTCCTTGCTTGCATTGTTTCTGATGAGAGGTCTGCTGTTAGTCTGATGGGCTATCCTTTGTAGGTACCTTGCCGTTTCTCTCTTGCCAATCTTAGTATCTTGCCTTTGTCTGTGGTTTTGGTCAATCTGGCTATAATGTGTCCTGGAGAAGATCTTCTTAGATTGATTCTATCTGGGGTCCTTTGTATTTCTTGGGGTTGGATCTTTGAGTCCTTCTCTAGGTTTGGAAAGTTTTCTTGCAGGATTTCATGGAATAGATTATCAATGCCCTGATGAGTCTGTTCACCTTCTGGGATATCAATGGGATGGTTTGGACATTTGATGGTATCTAGTATTTCTCGTATATTATTCTCAAATTTTGGGGCAATTTTCTCAGTCTTCGTGGTGGATTTTTCTAGGCCAGCAATTTTCTCTTCTATGTCTGAGATTCTATTTTCTGTATGATCTAGTCTGCTTTTAATACTTTCAAGAGAGATTTTGACTTCCCGTATTATAGTCTTCATCTCTAACAATTCCATTAGATTCTTTTGTAAAGTGTGTAATTCCTCTTTTAGATCTTGCAGAATTTCCTCCCCTCCCGGAACTCGTCAGCCCCTTTTTCCTTTCTGTTCTACAGCTCATTGTCTCTCCTTTCTTCCCTCTCTGTTAGCTTTGCCATTATGAATGTTCTAAATTCTTTATCAGACATTTCCATGATTTCCGTTGAACTGTCTGTGGATGAAGAGGAGCCATTCTTTCCCCTAGGGGGAAGAGGTATTTTCTTGCTTTCCCATATTTCTTGTGGCCCTGCGGTGATTTCTAGTCATCTGATGGAAAGTGTGTTTCTTCTCAAACTTGACATTCAATTTGAGCATCCAGAAGCATGCAGAAAAGGACACAGAAAGAGAGAAACAACAGCAACAAAAACAACTAAGAAACAGAAACTAAGAAAAAACAAAACAAAACAAAACAACTAAAAAAATTATTTTTTTTAAAAAAAGCAAAAATTAGAAAATTGCAAGGTGGGCAAGTGCGCCGTGTGAAATCACGGTAGCCATGAAAGGGTCCTCTGAGGCCTGCTCTCTTGCCTCTCCATGTGAGTTTGAGGGCTCACGGCAGCTAATTTCTACATGCCTCTAAAGGTAACCATGTTTGCTCAGATTGGCCACTCTCTGCAATAAGATGTGCTTTCTCCTCTCCCTCCCTGGAGACCACAGGCATGCTCTGTCAACATTAAAAACAAAAACAAACATAAAAAGCTCTGTGAGCACTAAATTTCAATTGACTTTTCTTGTTCAAAATATATATTATCCTAGTAAGAATGGTCATAATAGCTTACTTTTCTTTTTAATGGATTTAGAATAACTCTTATCTTTTAATTGTTACAAGTGCTTTCAAAATCATTACAGGTAAATGCCTAGGTCATAAAACAAAATTTAATGTAAAAGATATTAAATGCATTGGAATCTTTAAAATGCAACAGTTGATGGAAAATATCTAACCCCTTTTCTTAAAGTTACAACCTCAAAAACGTAATTTATCTCGACACTATTAAGGTAAGGAGTTTACTGAGTTATCTTCTACTACTGGAAAAGTTTGAAGAGCTGTTTTCTGACTGATTATTTTCTAGAAAGAAATTAAAAAGAATCAACACATACACACATACACACAAAGAGGTGGGTTTTGTTTCCATGTTAACATATTTTCTGTTCTTTTGTAACCAACATGAACCGGCTGGTGGGATAAGCACTTCCCTGACAGCCTGAGCAGAGCCCTGTGGCCTGGCAGTCCACCCCTCCTCCCAGCCTGCCCATCTTCCCCTCTGGTTCAGAGAGCCCCTCACAGTTAAGGCTGTCACTTCTGTAACTGAAATATCCAACCAAGGATAGGGATGGCTCAGGGAATTCCTCATGCCACTCACTCTCTCCCAGGAGGCAGGACCTGCCCAGCCCCACACAAAGGTGGGCCACAGAGTCCTCCTGGCCCTGGGCACCTGCCTACTGCAATCTGAATAAGCAATGCACCCTGCTGCAAACATGGATTCCAGGGGCAGTGAGGAGACATCTCTCCCACCCAAACCCCTAAGATTTATAAAGGTAAAGGAGTGAGGCCCTTGGGAAAAAGACCTTTTCCCCAGTTTCCTCAGGAAATTTAATCAAGTTTATTAGACTAACAAAGAAGCAAAAGTAAATTTAACAAAATTGGGTCCACTGGTGCCATGGTGGTTAAGGCAGCTGGATCCCACATGGCCAGCTCTGCAGAGTCCTGGATTATGCGACTTAAAAAATTAATTAAAAGGAATAAAGGCCGACAGAAAGATGGCAACAACAGCAACAAAGGGCTAAAAAGGAAGACAGGAAGAGAAAAAGGGAGAAAAAAGAAGGAAGCAGTAGGGGCCTCCTGACAGATCTGGGGATGGGACACCCAGATGCACATGGTTCCCAGAGTCTAGAGCACATTCCCCAGGCACAGAGGAGTCAGGGTGGGCTGCAGAGAGCCAGCACGTGGACTGGCCACAGGGAGGACTTGGCCAGTGACTGGGGAAATTTAGTAACTGTCCTAAAACCACATACGTCAGGCCCATCCATGTCAACAGGCAAATCCTGGTGGGAGGCATTTGAGAGCCAGAACACGGGAGAACACTCGGGCCTCTGTCCCTGAGAGATCACAGGAGAGGCCTGGGTGAGAGATAGGAGAGAGGCTCTGCCCAACCTGCAAGGCAGAGTCTAACAGTCCCAGTGTCCCGACACCCGGTTCCCCTGGCATCAGAGTCTCCTCTCCACAGGCAGAATTTAGGCTGAGCCCTGAGGCCAGGCCCCGCTCTCTAATGACCATCCCCAATACAAAGGCCTGCAGTCATCAAAGGCCATTTTACTCAGAACATGACATACTGAATTTCTGTGACTGATTTAGCACAGCACTGCTAAACTAAAGCTACACTGTGTTGTTAGTATAAGGCTGTGAGGTGGTTCTTCCTGTCCTCGGGCAGAATTTAGGCTGAGCCCTGAGGCCAGGCCCCGCTCTCTAATGACCATCCCCAATACAAAGGCCTGCAGTCATCAAAGGCCATTTTACTCAGAACATGACATACTGAATTTCTGTGACTGATTTAGCACAGCACTGCTAAACTAAAGCTACACTGTGTTGTTAGTATAAGGCTGTGAGGTGGTTCTTCCTGTCCTCGTTTTATAGCAGAGACAGAAGTTCAACGATAAGACAGAAGCTGCCAGTTTTCACACCGTCATGTGGCCAGACCCTGACAAGAGCCAGATTCTCCCCAAATTCAGCTCTCAACAGGAAGCCACCAGGCTGGGGGTCACTAGCCCTCAGGATGCTCAAGGGGGATGAAGAACATACTAGAATGTCTATTACAAAAGCTTTCATCTTGGGGCCAGCAGGTAGCATAGGGGTTGGGGCAATGGATTCCCACATGGTCAAAAGTTCCAGTCCTGGACCCAGAGGCTCAGATCTCACTAGTCTCTCTCTGGTGAGCAAACCCTATAGCAAAAACCTAAAATCAATAAATAAAGGAATAAATAAATCCTTAAATAAGAGTTTTAATCTCATGTCTTTTTATGTGCTATTTATGTTTGGTTTTTATAATCTGTATAAATGCTGGTACGTATCTGTCAGTTGCATCTTCAAAATGCATTACCCAAAAGAGTGATCAGAGAGTTTGGAACTGGCATGGGGGTGCCCACCTGTAATCCCAGCTCCTCAGGTGGTGGAGCCAGAAGGGTGGTGAGTTTGAGCCCAGCCTGGGCAACATGGCAAGACATTGTCTCAAAAAGGAGAGAGTCTGGAGATCCTTGCTCCAATCCTCTGCTCCAGAAAGCTCTAAGGCAGCAGGTCTCAGAGAAGGAGGCAGGACCAAGAGCTCAAGCCCAGGCGCCACTGCTCCCTACTCCCGCGCCCCTTTTCCGGTTCGGGTCCAGTGGGTGGTGCAGCGACACTTCGCGTCCCCCCAGCGCCCCATCCCCGCCTTGTCTCCTCCTCACATCATTTCTGCCCTCGCGGTCCCCTCCCCACGCGCCTTCTCTCCTCTCGCTTCCCCTTGCGCGCCTTCTCCTCAGTGTCCTTCTCTCCCAGTCCCTCCCCCCTCCCCTCTCCGCACAGGTCCCCGCACTCTGGCTCTCCTGTGTCCCTCGGGTGCGTTCCGGTTTTGGCTCCCCAGTCCCGCTCCCTCCCTGTCCCCTCACCCCTCCCCGACCCCTCCCCAGCCCACCGACCTCCCGACCTCCCGACCTCCTGTCACCTTCCCTGTCCCTGTCCCGCAGCCACCTCACACCGCGTCCCCGCTCCCGCGTCCCCGCCTCGCCTGTTCCTGCGCCTCCCGCTGTGTCCTCCCACCCCTCCCCCC
>NW_006204172.1:62811-65902 GCF_000334495.1 Tupaia belangeri chinensis | reverse complement strand
TCAGTCTATGAAAGAGAGACATTGCATGTCTCCACTTAACATATACTGACTATCCACACTTTATGGTAGAGATGGAAAGATTGGAGGACATAAAAGCATTAAAAATTGTTATGGATACTAGAGACAAAATACAAAGGGAGTGTGGGAGGGGAAGAGCATATGAAAGGAAATTTGGGGAAAAAATAGAGTTAAGACACTGGTGGGACACAGGTATGGTTTATTATTTGTTGATGAGGACATGTATAGTATTTTCATCTGGGCTGGACTGAGGTGTATATCATGCCGGCTAAAGTCTCTTTATGATCTAAATGATGTATAGTGATTAAATGTATAAATAATAATTAAATAAATAATATTAAAAAAAAAAAACTGGTGAAAAGCAGAGCTGATGAAAGTGGAAACTTAAGTGTACTGAGGGAAATGCTAAAGAGAAGGAAAACCACTGTTTAGAGAAACTTTTAATCTCTAGAGTTAGACACCTGGAAACCAAGAAAGTCTAGAGTAAGTGCATAAAGCTGAAAAAAGTGGATTTTTTTTTTTGAGAGAGATTTTCACCACAGGGCATATGAACTTGTCAGAGACAGAGAAACAGAAAGCTCGAAATCACCCATAGTGGGGGTCAGCCATGCATCAAACCCTTCTGCTTCATTTTCCTCTTGGGATTTTGGGCACACACCTACACGGTCCCTACATGAGTTTCAAACTGCCAGGACTTAAACAGGACTTCAATACAGATCCAATATCACTAAGCAGAGTGTTACTAACACCACCAGCTTGCCAGGACTCATCCCTTGCTCCTGCCCCAGTATACGACATTCCTATTACGGAAAAAGAGCTAAAGTTTACTGAGCAGCCTTGTTCTCTCTTACTTTTGTGTATTTCCGTGTTCCATTTATTAAATCTCGAATAGCCTTCCCTTGTTCATCTATCTGACTAGGCACAACCTCCAATGAAGACATTCCTGTTTACCTTCTATACGAGAGGCTCAGTTCCAAGAGCTATTCTAAACCGTCATTCAGTCATCCATAGTAGGTTGTTATTATCACCATTATGCAGATGTGGAAAACGAGTGTTAGAGAGAGCAAAACATTTGCCCAGCTGACGTACTAGTAAGTGGGCCTGCAGCACACAGCCACCTGGGCCAGATTGCAAAGTCCAAGCTTTCTCCAATACTGGAGTGTTTTTCAAATGGAACTTCAAGTGCTCAAGGCCCCAGGCAAGAATGGCACATCTTTCCCCAGGCAACAAATTTACTCAAGATATTGTTAATGATATTTTTGTTCATTAAGAAGGGATAATAAATTAAGCAACTCAATTGGGCAATGTTTTTCTAAGTTATTTTATTTAAAATAGTTTTTTTTTCAGAATAGAAATTTCACATGAGATTTAATATAAAACATTAAAGTAATTTGAAGCTTGATGGGGGGACAGCAGATGGCGTAATGCTTACGTCGCTGCATTCCCATGTAGTCAACTGTGCTTGAGTCCCAGACCCAGTAATTTAAACTTCACACTGAGCTGATGTGCGTGCATTTCCAAGATCCCAAGAGGAGAATGGAGGAGAGGGGGTTGTGGTGTGACTACACACCCCTGGGGGTGATTTCTCACTTTCTGTTTGTCTCTCAGGAGAGCACACTCACCTTAATAGCAAAAATGTCTCTCCAAAATAAAAAAGAAAAGAAAAAGCTTGACCAGGGTACTTCCGGTGCACAATTTCAGGTACACAGTGCCTGGCATATACCTGACTTTCAATGTTTGGTGAAAGAATGAACACATGAATAAATTCATGGAGAGTAAACTGGGCCTACGGGAGGGGAGTCATGGTCTGGAGGGTAACTTTGCATCCTCTCATGAAATTTTAGGAGTTTCAGGGAACCTGTGCCAGAAGAGAGGATGGAGAGGCTTTTGTTGAAGTACAGCGAGCTCTGCTCTAGTACAAAGGTGAATGGAGACTAAGGATTAGAAGATCCACACCATGGAGTTGAATGGAAGAAAACCAGCCTGGATGTCTACTTTCTATGTAAATCCAATAATTTAAAAACTCAAAGAAGCACTTTGTAGCTTTGATCAACATAACTTCCGAGATAAAGTCTTTGTAAAATGTGCACCTAGGGGGCCAGCAAGGGCATAGTAGTTAAGGTGCTGAACTCCCACATGGCCAACCACAGTTCGAGTCTTGACTTGACAGCTTGAAACTCACTCCGGGTGCATGTGTGTGTGGACTCAAAATCCCAGGAGGAGAATAGAGGAAGAGATATTGCAGCATGGCCATCCCCCTTCTGTCTGTCTCTGTCTCTCTGACAAGTACACATGCACTATTGCAAAAAATCTCTCAAAAATAAAGTGAAAATAAATAAATAAAATGTACACCTAGGTAACTTACAAATCAGTTAAATCAGATGAAGCTCTAACAATAGTAATGACTTTAATCATTCTTTCTGGAATTACTTACATAGTTGTTCCACTTTTTAAAAGATCACTATTATTTTGTGTAGATAAAAATCATATCATCGGGAACCAGCAGTTAGCGTAATGGCTATGTCACTGGACTCCCACATAGTCGACCGCGGTTCGCGTCCCGGACCCGGTGGCTTAAAACTCACACCGGGCATGTGTGCATGCATGCCCAAGATCTCGGGAGGAGAATGGAGGAGAAGGCATTGTGGTGTGACCATCCCCCCTGGGGGTGATTTCTCACTTTCTGTCTCTATGTCTCTGTCTGTCTGCGAGCACAGGCGCCCTATAGCGAAATCTTCTCCAAATAAATAAATAAATAAATAAAATATACACTTCCTGTTTAGATGGGCTGTATGTTACACTAGATTCATTGCCTTTAAAAAAAATCATATCATCTGTATTCCATCCCTTTCTGTCTCTTTCAAAGGATGTATGCCTGCAGCTTATCCAAAAGTAAAACGGTGTCATAAAGTTACATGTCAAATGGAGGGGGGATGACATATGACAGTTTTATTGTCTAAATTAATATATATAGAATACTTAAAATCCACCCAAAAAACTCAAAAGATATATCTGATTTTTTTTAAATGTCAAAAGGCATGCACACTGATCAGAGAGAGACAGAGAGACAGAG
>NW_006204172.1:58896-62737 GCF_000334495.1 Tupaia belangeri chinensis | reverse complement strand
AAATAAAATAAAATAAACACTTCCTGTTTAGATGGGCTGTATGTTACACTAGATTCATTGCCTTTAAAAAAAATCATATCATCTGTATTCCATCCCTTTCTGTCTCTTTCAAAGGATGTATGCCTGCAGCTTATCCAAAAGTAAAACGGTGTCATAAAGTTACATGTCAAATGGAGGGGGGATGACATATGACAGTTTTATTGTCTAAATTAATATATATAGAATACTTAAAATCCACCCAAAAAACTCAAAAGATATATCTGATTTTTTTTAAATGTCAAAAGGCATGCACACTGATCAGAGAGAGACAGAGAGACAGAGACAGAGGAAAAAGCACCCTCAATGGTGTGTGCTCACACCACAATTCTCTCTCCTCCTTTTCTCCATCTTATCAGGATTTTTTGGTACCCAACGTGTTTTTCAAGTATCCAGGCCAGAATCTGAACCACATTCAGCTGTGTGGGCTCCAGCTCCCAACTCCAGGCATCTCTTCACGACTTCTGTTTCTTCGATGAAGTTGTTAAGTGAATTGTTCAATAACTGAGGAGTTCAAAGGTGGATATCTTGTAGTGTGTCAGACATGGCATTTTTCGATAGATATCCCACAAGACCACACTAGAACAATGGAATTCTATCTATACAGAAGCATGCATGAGATAAGCTCCAGAAAGCAACAGGACACACCACAGCACAATAACATAAACCGGGGATAATTGTTTTTAGTTATTTCAAATAATTAAAAGGTCTAAAAGAGGAACCAGTGGATTGCATAATGGTTACTTTGCTAAACTCCCACTCAGTCAACTGTGGTTCAAGTCCCAGACTCAGTGACTTGAAACTCACACCAGACACATGAGCATGCATGCCCAAAATCCAGAGAGGAGAATGGAGGAGATGAAATTGCAGCATGGCCATCCTCCTGGGGTGTATGTGTTGGAGGGGGGTGATTCCCCACTTTCTGTCTCTCTGTTCTGTCTCTCTGTCTCTCTGGTGAGCACATGTGCCCTATAGCAAAATTCTCCCTCAAGAAAAGGTCTAAAGAGAACTCCAACCTGATAACTACAAATGAAATATGTACTTTTGTGTGACTGAGAATGCTTCATGTAGTGAATACCAACCAAGTACAGGAATGAGGCAAGACTGAGAGAGGGGATTCCCTGCACTGGAGACCTGGTCATAAGTTGGAGCTGTCATTAAAACAGCTGAGTCATTAAGTGAGGAGTGGCTGTACTGGATTACAAAGCTGACTCAAAAATATAGTTGTATAACTGTATTGTTGGGGTGAACCCTTTTAATAAATGTGTAAGTGCCTCAATCACCCTTTTTCACATACTGTGAGCAGTTCATTGTCCATCTCTAAGCAACCTACATACTACTGTGCTTTACACACGTCTATCAAAGTTCAATCAGGAGACTGAAACCACATCAGTCATTTAAACAGGGAAAATTTAATATAAGGAATTATTATTTTCCTTCTTTGATATTTTTATTTCTAAATTAACCCATTGTAAAAATTGCATGTTCTGGTGAACAGTACTACAATATTTAACTCATAGAGATTTCTGTAATCACCACCACAGTCAGGAAGTAGAATGGTTCTATAACCATAAGAAAACAACTTATGTTGTGCCTTCATAGTCCCGCCTCACCATATGCCTTATCCCAGGAAATCACTGATTTATTTTCTATTAATATAGTTTGGTCTTTTCAGGAATGTCACATTAATGTAATCATTCAGTATGTGGCCTTTTGAGACTGGTTTCTTTTACACATCAAAATGACTTGAACATTGCCCAAATTTTGTGTTCTTCAAAAAAATCTTTTATAGAGAGAGAGATTTTTGCTCTAGAGTGCATGTGCTTGCCAGAAAGAAAAAGAGAGACAGAAACTGAGAAATCATCCTACATAGGGGATGGCCAATTCCTTTTCAATTCCTTTTCTCCCCTCAGGATTTTGGGCAAGCAGGCACACACATCTGGCATGAGTTTTGGAGTCTGAGACAAACCATGGTGGCCCATGTGGCAGTTCAACACCTTAAGTACTACGCCACCTGCTGGCCCCTGTTGTTCCTTCTTTTGCTAAATAGTATTCCACTGCATGAATGTATGTTTGTTTATCTGTTCATTAAATGATATTTGGGTTGTTTCCAGTATTTGATAACTATGAATAGTTGCCATAAATATGTGCAGAGAGGCATTTATGTGAACCTAAGTTTTCATTTCTCTAGAATACATATCTACAAGAAAGATTGCTGGATCTCATAGTAAGCATATGTTCACAAGAAACTGCTGGTCTGGTCTCTCAGTCTTGTGGTTAAAGGAGACAGATCAAACATGGCTAACCTCAGTTTGAATCCTGGGCCCAAGAGTTTGAAAAAATACACTGGGCCTGCCCTCTTCCTCTTGCCCTCCCAGCAGTCACCAAAGGTGGTGGGTTGTACAGCTATGGCCAAAATTAAGGCTTCAGACCTGCAAGGTAAGAAGGAGGAGCTGTTGAAACAGCTGAGAGACCTGAAGGTGGAGCTGTCCCAGCAGAATGTCACCAAGATGACAGGCAGAGATGCTTCCAGGCTGTCCAAGACCTGAGTTGTCTGCAAATCCATTGTCCATGACCTCATTAACCAGAATCAGAGAGAAAACCTCAGGAAATTCTACAAGGACAAGAAGTACAAGCCCCAGGACATGTGGCCCAAGAAAACCCATGCATTGTGTTGGTGGCTCAACAAGCATGAGGAGAGCCTAAAGACCAAGAAGCAGCAGTGAAGGAGCAGCTGTATCCACTGCAGAAGTTCGTGGTCAAGGCCTGAGCAGCAGACCTCAATAAAACACTGAAGTGGCTGGCAAAAAAAACAAACAAACAACAAAAAAAAACTAGGTATGTGTGTATGCATGCCCCAAATCCTGATAGGATGGAGAAATGGAGAACGGATTGCAGCATGATAAAGCCCAATTAGAGAATGCTTTCTTCTCTCTCTGTATCTCTTGGTGAAGGCACATGCTTCTGGCAATTGGAAAAGAGATAAACATAGAGAAACTGCCAAATTGTTTTCCAAAGTGACCGCCATTTTGCATTTCCATCTGCAATGCATGAGCATTCCAGGTGCTCCGTCTCCTCCCTAGCTCTTTGCTTTGCCAGTGTATTTTATTTTAACCATTCTAACAGATGTATCTCATCATAATTTTAATTTACACTTACTTAATGGCTAATAATGCTGCAACATTTGCATTTAATGTAATTGTTGATATGTATGGCTCAAGTCTAAAATTTTATTTTTTATTTTCTTTTGTTCTCTGGTTTCTCATCTCTTTGTGTTTGTTTTTCTGCTTTTCTAAAGCTTATTTAAACAGTGGTCATTTGCCATTTTAAAATCATTTTCCTTCTTCTCAAATTACAAAAGCTCCTTATATGTTATAGATAAGAATTCTTTTCTGTTATAGGATTTGCAAATATTTCCTCCTGTTCTGTTACTTGACTTAATGTTATTTTGCTGGTGTCCTTTAAAAAGCTATATTTTAAATTTTGATGAAATTTAATGTGTCAACTTTTCATTATGTATTTCTATTTTGATGCTATAACTAAGAAATCTTGGGACCAGCAGTTAGCGTAATGGCTATGTTGCTGGACTCCTGTAGTCGACCGTGATTCGCATCCCAGACCCAGTGGCTTAAACTCACACCAGGCGCGTGTGCGTGCGTGCCCAAGATCCTGAGAGGAGAATGGAGAAGAAGGGATTGTGGTGTGGCCATCCCCCCTGGGGGGTTATTTCTCACTTTCTGTCTCTCTGTCTCTGTCGTTCTGGTGAGAGCACATGCCCTATAGCAAAAACCTCTAAAAAAAAAAA
>NW_006204172.1:51645-58470 GCF_000334495.1 Tupaia belangeri chinensis | reverse complement strand
AGAAAGAAAGAAAGAAAGAAAGAAAGAAAGAAAGAAAGAAAGAAAGGAAGGAAGGAAGGAAGGAAGGAAGGAAGAAAGAAAGAAGAAAGAAAGAAAGAAGAAAGAAAGAAAGAGAAATCTTGGCTTAACCCAAACTCACAAAGATATTCTATTTTTTTTTCTAAACATTTTATAGCATTAGCTCTTGAATTTAGGTCTATGATCTACTTTGAGTTAATTTTTTGCATATGATGTTAAGTATGCATGTAAATTATTCTTTTTTTTTTAATGTGGATATTCAGTCATCCCAGTACTATTTGTTAAAAATGCAATGGAGGAGCCAGTTCTGTAGCACAGAGATAATGCACTGCTAATGGTAGCTGGATCCCTCATACTGATGACGGTTCGATTCCCCTGCCCTTTCAGCCTGAAACATGCCAAGCACACACATGAGTGCCCAAGATCCGAAGGGCTAGAGGACTGGAGGAAGGGGATCACAGTGTAACCAGATTTTGTCGATGTTGCTCATATCTCTTTCTCTCAATCATTCTCACACGCATTACGTGCACACACATTCACACATTCTGTTGTTACTAAAGAAAAAAAAAGAAAGTGAAATGAATTGCCTTGGGATATTTATTGGAAATAATCTGATTACAGTGGCCAGCAGGTGGCGTGGTGGTTAAGGTGCTGGATCCTACGTGACCAACAGTGGATCAAGTAAGACTGGGAGGGTTGAAAATCTTGCCAGGACATTGGAGCTATGACCTGCCCCTTTCAGGGAATAGGGCAATTGAAGATTTTCTTCTTAAAATTCACACTCCAGATCCAGAAATCTAGATAAGACAGGCAAATCACAAGCCTCTCAGAAGCCATCTACATCGGAGCTGTGACCTGCCCCTTCTGGGGAGTAGGTCAACTGAAGATTTTCTGCTCCAACTTCACCCTCCTACCCAAAACTCTAGACAGGCAGGGGAAAACTGTCTCTCTCTCTCTTTCTCTCTCTCTCTCCCTCTTTACATAAATATTTTTTTAATTTTTAAAGTAAAGTACTTTTTCATGCCTCTCTGATCTCTCTTTTATCTTTATAATTCTCACCCCTCCCTCCCACATAGGACTGGCAAACCACAGGCCTTTTCAGAAGCCACCTACTTTGGAACTGTGAACTGCTCCTTTTGTGGAGTAGGGCAACTGAATATTTTCTATTCCAATTTCACTCTCTAGACCCAAAAATCTAGATAGGTGGGGCAACCTCTGTCTCCTCTCTCTCTCTTTATTTATTTTTTAAAATTTTAAAGGAAGGTACTTTTCTTGCCTCTCTGATCTCTCCTTAATTTTGCTAATTCTCACCTTTCAGGCCATCCCACATAGAACAGGCAAATCACAGGCACTTTCAGAAGCCATCAGGTCACAGGGAACAGTGACTTGCCCCTTTCAGGGACTAGGGCAACTTAAGATTTTCTTCTCCAACTTCATCCTCCAGATCCAAAAATCTAGACAGATAAAGCAACCTCTGTTCCCTATCTGTCTCTACCTGTCTCTCTCTCTCTCTTTAAATATTTTTTTAAATTTTAAAGTGAAGTACTTTTTCTTGTCCCTCTAATCACATCTTTATTTTGCTAATTTTCACCTTCTCCCCTCCCCCCAACACACACATAGAACAGGCAACTCACAGGCCCTTTCAGAAGTCATCAGTTCCCAGGAAGCTGTGATCTGCCCCATTCAAGGACTAGGGCAACTGAAGATTTTCTACTCCAACTTCCCCCTCCAGACCCAAAAATCTAGACAGGAAGGACAACCTCTGTCTCCACTCTGTCTCTCTCTTTTTAATTTTTTTTTCATTTTAAAGTAAAGTACTTTTTCTTGCAATCTGGTCTCTCCTTTATCTTGCTAATTCTCACCCTTGCCTCCACATAGGACAGACAAGTCACAAGCCCTTTCAGAAACCATCGGGTCACAGGGAGCTATGATTGCCCCTTTTGAATAGTGCTTATGCACTGCGCAGTTTTCATTTTTTGCTTTTATTTTTAAGAATTATTTTATTTAACTTTATTTATCTATTTATTTAAATTTGACCAGAGAAGGACAGAGTGAGAGAGAGAGAATGTGAGAAAGCAAACCACTAGGTGTGGGACTCAAATCATTGTGGGCCATGTGGGAGTCCAGCACCCTTAACCACCACACTGTCTGCTGGCCCCATTTTTTGCTTTAATTTTTTTTAAATTGCTTTTGTCTTCTTTTTCTTTCTTTCCCTTTGTTCTCTTCTCTCTTTTTTTTTTTAACCTTTCTCATTTTCTGCTCTACCTTCACACACTGAAGGTCTAGAAAGGTCTAGTGCACAGTAGGCAAACATCTGAATACTTTTAAGGTTAGAAAAATCCTCAATTCCCACTGAAACTGCGGCACAAAAGATGAAACTCCTCTTCATAAATCTGAACTCAAATCTCTTTCAATGGATATCACATTGCAAAACACAGGAGAGAAGAGAAATTGGGGTAGAAGTATCTCACAGTAAAGGGAAGCACACAAGCTTACAGTTGCAGAAAACTTCTCCAACAAATTAGACAAAAGTAAATACAAATGACTAGAAATCCAAGAAGAGAGACAACAGAGTGAGCAGCAGGAAGGATGGACCTGCAGAGAGAGTGCCAGTTAGCTTCTCCTGCACACCTCTGGACTCTCAGTTGAAACCCCACAGCTCAGCCCAGGTGCACCTGTTCTCTAGGAACTGAGAGGTCTCTGTAATATCCAGTTCCGATGACAAAAGTGCAGATTACATGGTGAGCATCAGGAAAACGGAACTGCAGAGAGATTGCACATCACTGCCTCCTGCACACTTCTGAATGCTCAGATTTAAATACAAGAAATTAGGAAGAGACATATAATCCATCAGATGACCAGAAATGACTGCACAGGCGCAAAAAATATGAGAAAGCAAGAAAACATCTCTCCCCCAAGAGAAAACATCAATTCCTCATCATCAACAGACAGTACAATGGAACTCCTGGAAATGTCAGATAAAGAATTCAGAATATTCATAGTGACAAACTAACAGAGATGCAAGAGAAGAGAGACAAAGAGCTCCAGAAGATGCAAGAGAAAGAGACGAGTTCCAAGAAGTGAGAACATTCTTGCACAAATGGGGAGCACAAACATGCAAAGTTGAACCCTTTAACTAAAGTGAAGCTGATCAACAAGCTGAATGAGCGAGAGGTCCAGCTGGGGGTGGCAGGTAAGGTGTCCTGGCACTCCGAGTATAAGGACAGCTGCTAGATCTTCCTGGGAGTGCTTCCTTATGAACTGACTGAAGGAGACATCATTTGTGTGTTCTCACAATATTATGAGATTGTTAACATTAACCTTGTGCAGGACAAAAAGACTGGGAAATCCACAGGATTCTGTTTTCTCTGCTATAAAGATCACAGGAGCATGATTCTGGCTGTTGACAGTTTTAATGGGATCAAGATCAAAGGAAGAACTATTTGAGTGGACCATGTATCTAACTATCAGGCTCCTAGGGACTCAGAAGAAATGGATGATTTGACCAGAGAGCTCCAGGAGAAGGGCTGGGTGACTCACACACCCCTCACAGGGTTCGTCTGAAGGCTCTGAAGATGACAACCCCACAATAAAGCTCAAGAAAAACAGAAAGAAATAGAGAAGACAGACCAGGACAAACATACAGAGCAGCCGTCTTCTTCCTCATCACCCAGGAGAAAGATAACAAAGGAAAAAGTCGACCCTGGCTCTAAGAAGCACACCAGCAAGAACTCAGAGAGGGCTTCAAAGTCAGAGTCCTGGGGCAGGGGATAAGGGGAGACTACCCCAACTCCCCTGAGGTCAGGATTATGGGTTGTGGTGGAGCCAAGAACCTGGAGAGGTAGCCAAAGAAGGAGAAACCCAAGCATGAGCACAAGTCCTCAAGCTGGAGGGAGGTGAGAGAAGAAAAGAACAGGGAAGAGGACAGAGGGCCAGGCTCTGACACACATTCTAACTGGCACAGTGGGCTCTCTAAAGGGGGCAGTCACAGAAGTAGAAATAAGAGCTGAGATGAATCCCATAGGCATAAAAGGGCCTGGCATCCCAGAGAACAAGAGTCCTCGAATCACAGTGAGCACAGGCATCATTGAAGCCTTCAGCTGCTCCACTGATTTGGTCTTGAACTTTGTTTTTTAAATATAATCAAATTCAATTTAAAAAACAAAATCAAACAGAACTGTTAGAGATGAAGGCTGTAATACAGGAAATCAAAATCTCTCTCAAAAGTATTAAAAGCAGGTTAGATCATGAAGAAGATCAAATCTCAGATGCAGAAGACTAAACTTCTGACCTGGAAAAATTCACCAAAATAACTGAGAAAATAACCCCCCAAAATGAAAATAATGTACAAGAATTATGAGATACCATTAAACACCCAAACATCCAGATAATCAGTATCCCAGAAGATGAAGAAACTAGTAAGGACACTGATCATCTATTCCATGAAATCCTAGAAAAAAAATTCTCCAAACATAGAGAAGTACTCAAATATCTAGACCCAAGAAATACAAAGGACCTCACAAAGAATCAGTCCAAGAAGATCTTCTCCAAGGCACATCATAGCCATATTGTATGGCTATGTCGCTGGACTCCCACGTAGTCGACCGCGGTTTGTGTCCCGGACCCGGTGGCTTAAAACTCACGCCGGGCGCGTGTGCGTGCGTGCCCAAGATCCCGGGAGGAGAATGGAGGAGAAGGGATTGCGGCGTGACCATCCCCCCTGGGGGGTGATTTCTCGCTTTCTGTCTCTATGTCTCTCTCTGTCTGTCTGGTGAGCGCACGCACCCTATAGTGAAAAAAAAACCCTCTCAAAAAAAAAAAAAGAATTTGTCAACACCAGACCAGCTCTTCAAGAAGTGCTGAAGGGAGTGCTATACCAGGAAAACTAAAGACAGACACACAGAGATAAGAGAGCAAAAACCTACCAAGAAAATGGCCGACTTAATGGTAGTGACAAGTACGGAAAGATCAAGAATAATGTTAAACGTTAACTTCCAGAATTTAAGCCAAAAGATCAGACCACAGTAACTGCAAATTCAACAGAAGAGAGGTTAATTACATGAGACTGCACAGAAGAAATAGCATTTATGACATTTGACTAAAACATTGCTGATTTTCTCCTATGCTTCCTTTTCCAGATTTAAAGATTTTTGTCTTTTTTTGAGCTGTTGATAGGTTCAGCGATTTGCTTTTTTGAGGGGAGAAATTTAAACATATTATTTTCTCATTTCCTGACCCCTCTGGAATTGGAAAATATTTGTGGATATTCTTATTTGGTGAAAAAATTATTATTTGCATAAATTCAATAATATCTGTTGCCTCAGACCAGAATTTTGAAATACTGGTTATTGCCAGGGCTTTGACTAGAATGTCATTTCTGAAGATATGGGCAGAAAGCTCAGGAACTAAGGTAAATTTCAAGAAAGCCAACAGAAGTTCTTGGAAAGATTGTCTGGTACCATAAACAGTTCTGCCTGGCAGGTAAGTAAAGAATGTCACTTCTTCACAGGCCCTCAAAAAACTTTCACGTACAGGTACTTAAAGTTACAGTCAGATGGTGAGCTCCTGACTTGGTTCAGTAGTAGCCTTCAGAGGCCTTTCAAAGAGTCTAATTTGGATTAGGACCATTGAAGATCTTTGGCCCAGACTTCACCGTCCTGCCCCCAAGATAAAGTCAGATTAGAGAACCCTATTTATTCTCTCTCCATCTCTCTCTATAATATTTTTTTTAATATTTAAACTTCCTTTCCCCCACCCACAGAGGACAAGCCAATCATTAGCCATCTATATTTGAGTTCTGAGAGGCCCTTTTGGCGTGTGTTGTGCAGTTTTCATTTTTTATTTAAATTTTTTTCTCTTTTTTGGTGAGCTATTGTTTTGGTCTTGCTTTTTTCTCTTTTTTCTCTTTTTTCTTTCTTTTTCCCTCTTTCTTTTATCTTTCTCACTTTTCTGCTCAGACTCTGCACAGTTTCTAAACAGGTCTAGGTGCACAGTAGTCAACTATCTGAATACTTCTAAGGTCAGATTAATCCTCAACTTCCATGGAATCTGCTACACAAAGGGAGAAAAATGGTATTGTTGAGAGATTGCAGATCGCCTCCTCCTACATGCTTCTAAATGTTCAGATTTAACTCTAAAAACTAGGAAAAAACTTATAATCCATTAGATGACCAGAAACCACCACAGAGACACAAGAAATGAGAAACCAAGAAAATATTTCTTCCCGAAGGGAAAAGAATAACTCTTCACCTTCCACAGACAATACAAGAGAACTCGTGGAAATAAAGAATTTTAAATATTTATGGTGACGAAGCTAATAGGGATACAAGAGAAGAAGACAAGAAACTCCAGAAGATGCAAGAGAAAAGAGACAATGAGTTCCAGGAGGTGAGGAAGTTCTTGCCTCTAAAAGAGGAAATACACACCATAAAAAAGAACCAGACAGAACTGTTAGAGATGAAGGCTGTAATACGGGAAATCAAATCCTCCCTTGAAGGAACTAAAAGCAGATTAGATCATGCAGATCAAAATCTCAGATGTAGAATATAGAACCTCTGACTTAGAAAAATTCACCAAAAAGACTGAGAAAATAGCCTCCCCCCAAAAAAGAGAAAAATATACAAGTAATAGTAGATCCCATTAAACACCCAAACATCCTGATAATCAGTATCCCAGAAGGTGAAGAAACTAATAAGGGCATTGATAACCTATTCCATGAAATCCTGGAAGAAAATTTTCAAAGCTAGAGAGGCATTCAGAGTTCCCAAGAAATACAAAGGACCCCAAATAGAATCAGACCACGCAGCT
>NW_006204172.1:45804-51582 GCF_000334495.1 Tupaia belangeri chinensis | reverse complement strand
GGGAAGAAAAGACAAAAACATTCTCAGGTAAACAAAACCTGAAAGAATTTACCAACACCAGACCAGCTCTCCAAGAAGTTCTGAAGAGACTGCTATACCAGGAAAAGTAAAGTCAGACACACAGAAATAAGAGTACAAAAAACAACCAAGAAAATGGCCAGCCTAAAGGTAGGGGCAAGTCTGGAGTTGAATGTTAATTTCCAGAACTTAAACAGAAAGACCAGACCACAGTAACACTGCAAATTCAATAGAAGAAATATTAATTACATGAGACTGAACTGGTGAAATAGAATTTTATGACTTTTGACTAAAACATTACTGATTTTCTTCTATGCTTTGTTTCCAGATTTAAGACTTTTTGTCTTCTCTTGAACTGTTGATATTTTCATCTACCTACTGATTGAACTAAAACCTAACTTTTTTCCTGGCTTTACGTCTTAAGCAAATTTCTCTTACTATTTTTGAATTATATATATAAATATTATATATTATATATACTATATAATATATTGTATTTCTTATTACATTCAACCATTATGAATCTCTGGAGCACACAACATGCTTTTTTAAAGTATGTATGCAGTATGTGACAAGTGGATCAAGAATGTTATCATATATTGTATAGTATTCTCAACCGGACTGGTCTGAGAAGCATTTCATGTTTGGTAAAATCTTTTTACAAGTGTAATGATAGAGATTGAATGTTTAAAAAATAATTGAAATAATAATAATAATAATCTGGAAAAAATAATGAAAAGCTATTGGATGATGATGATGGGGATTTTAATGTCTTTGTATTGGCTGATATGCATGGTATTCCTTCTGAAAAAAAATGTAATACACTGTAAACTTACACGTGATTCAATGTAATATAAACAAATAATGATAATATTAAATAAATAAAAAGAATATTATCATATCATTTTCAACCTAGAACTTTACATTCTCAGAGCTTTTCATTCTCTCAGTGAGACTGCAGAAGCATGATTAGTTAAATCATTGGCTATTGTTGATTAACTCACCTTCTGGTCTGAGGTAGGGAGATGGAGCTTAAAGTTCCAACTCTGATCACAAGATTATTTTTCTTGGCAACCCAGCCCCCATTCTGACTTACTTAGGGACTTTCCAAAAATCACCTCACTAACATGAACTCAGGGGTGGTTGGAAGGTACTTACTATAAATTTTTAAAATAAGCTTTTTTTTTTTTCACATGAGGAAATTCCAAGGGTTTTAAGAACCTTTTTAGGAACCAGAGACAGAAACCAAATATTATCAGGAACCAGGGGCAGAGACTAAATATGTATTTCATACAATGTCACACAGGTGAAGTTCCCTGACCTGCCTCAGGTCTAGGCTAATGGACTGGATACACTGGGGTACTAGCTGGACTCAGAAATGGCCTGCAATGACGCCAGGCAGGCTCACCAAAGGCCAATGAATCTGGGCCCTCTGTGTGACCCTGGCAGTCACATCAAGAAGAAAAGGTATGTCCTCTGCTCTACCTAGCAGTGCACTCTCAGTACAGTTTACATACAAGGTCTAACAGGTGCCAGGTGGCAGAGAAGAATGTTTACAGAGTCCCTCTGTAGTGTCATAGAGCAGGACAGGATGAGGTTGATTTGAAACACAGAAGCATTCAAATGATAACAGGCACCATCCACATGTGATTACACACTTCCTACACTACACACATACTATACAGCATTTTACACATATTGAAACTTCCATATAACTGTATTTTCACCTATCAAAGCTACCCTTAAAAGTGCGGAACTCTCACCATTTCCCCAAAATAAGAAGACAGACAGTCCCAGTCATTATTGGAAGGATTTCCAATTCAGTCACAGGGACCAGCAGATGGTTAATGGTTATCTCACTGGACTCCCACATAGACCACAGTCAAAGCTCATGCCCGGTGTGTGTGCGTGCGTGCCCAGTATCTCGAGAAAAGAATGAAGGAGAAGGGATTGCAACATGGTCATCCCCCTTGGGGGGTGATTTCTCACTTTCTATCTCTCTGCCTCTCCAGCGAGGGGCGTCCTATAGCAAAAATCTCTCTAAAAAATTAACAATTCAGTCACAGTTACATTGTCTATACTATGCCCTAGAGACTATAATTATAAATCTATCTTTCAACAATTTATATATAAAATCACAAGTGTAAAAAGAGACCCAAAAAAATGGTTCATACAAATAAACGCATTCACTTGAGAAGTAAAAATGGCAAAAATGAAACAAGCAGCTATACAGTCCTTGTTTCTGTAATTAGTCACAAAGCCAGAACTGAAGTTTATGACTTTATTAACCTAAAAAAAATGATAAATAGAGGCTGAGGCAAAGTAAGTGAAGCAAAAGAATTTATTAGGACCAGGGGAAAGACAATTGCCCAGACACCACAATATCCAGGTTGCCCTTAAACTTGTGTGCTGAGCTCTAACAGAATTCAGGGTGACTTTTAAAGGCAAAAGTCATGAATGGGGAGGAGGATTACGTCAGGACTATAGCCAGGAGTCCTGTTCAGCAGCGATTGGCTAGACCCTATGACAAGGGGAGCAGAATGACCTCATAGTCATCTGGGGTCAGAGTGGGAGTTAGTGAGTCTGGCACACTGTAAAATTATTTTTAAGAAGGAAGAATGGGTTGATGTTCAGAGTAAATCGTTCTCTTTGGAATCTGGATGGGCTTGGGGTTATGACAAACTTTGTCCGGGTGTGTTACATTCTTCCTTCCTGCGACACAAGCTTACTTAATGAAACTTCAAGGACAGGACCAAAGGTAATCATTTTCTCCTTTTCCAGTCTGGTCTACAGGCAAATAAAGAAATATCAGAGTAAAGTCCTTTCCTGTACTTTGGGGGAGGAAGGGAACCTATCAGCTTTCTTAAAGTTTTAGTTTAATGGTGTTTTAGCATGAGTGACCCTACTTTGATCTGGCCTGTTGGGACGTAGAGAAGGAGCTTAGTTCAAGACACGGGCCTCCTCTCATTTTTATTTTACTTTTAACAATTTCTTTCTTCCACTTCCCAAGTCATGTCTTTTCACTCTCAGCCAGAACCACAGCTGGTCAGACATCGTCAGCTGGTGGGATAAACACACCTTCCTTCCGAAAGGGTCTGAGCCCCCAATAGTCCCTTCATCCCTGAGTCGGAGCCCTCAACAGTCCTGCCTCTTTATGGTTACTATGGTTTTCCACTAACCTCTACATTGGACTTGGAAGTACGAAGAGGCAGTACATTGTTTAATCTCCTAGTTAAAGATTTCTTCAACTCACTTTGCCTCTGGAAATTCTTTTTCATTCACATCCTTTTCTGATACTTATCACTTCCTCTGTTAGTTGTCCACTTCATTCCATCTGGTATTGACAACAAAAGGAACCTAGGCCCTTACTTTAATTTCCTAAATTGACACAGCACCAGTTTTTCACAGAAAATAAAAATTTACTGAGGTTTGGGAAAATATGTGTGTTTCATCGATTCCAGAGTATAAAGTATACAGAACACAATATTAAGTTCCTTCTCCTCTTAAAAGTCCATCAGTCATTCGACTCCCAGGAAATTTTTGGATGACCAACTTTTTTGGTTAGATAGTCCAGACTCCCCATGATAGACCTTGGGGACACCCTCAACCTCTGGGACCCTCTGTCTACACAAAATCACATTATAAAGTTGTATAGAAAGGACTTCCCTTTGTTATGCAGAATAATTTGGTCCTCAGACCCTTTCATATGCAAACAATATAAAAATGTCATCAAATAGTCTTTAATACAAAAGGAATAATAACTTCCCATAGTTAAATTCAGACTGCCCCAAAACAATTCAAAAGCAATCAAACTTTTTTTAAGACAGGGTCTCACTGACACCATCTTTCTGTCTCAGAATCCCAAGTCTCTGGGATTACGGATGAGCACCACTGTATCCAGCCTTCAAGTTGGACCAAGAATCAAACCTGAACCTCCCGTGTGTCCCAGAACTGCAGAGCACAACATCTTGGCAGCACAGGCCGTTGTGACTGGCCCACGGTCAGCTTCTACCTGCTGCTTCCTGAGCACAGGCATGACCAGACATTCTCACACCCACACCCAGGAGGCTGCATCCAGAGAGAGGTCAGGGCTGCTGAGTTGTCAGGACTCATCTCAGAGGCTCTTCCCACAAGGGTCTGCAACTTCAGGAGGAGTAGCAGGGAGGGCTCAGGGACATGGTGGGGCCCTGTGGGTACCTCAACCTTAAAGTGTCAGGGGAGTGATGGCAATTCAGCCCCTGAGTCTGTGCCAAGCAAGGGTGCAAACTCCCCTGGAGGGTTTGTGGGCTCCAAAGAATTGCTGAGGGGCACAGGGAGTCTCTCAGGTCCATGCACCGGGGAGCAGATGGTCAGGGACACATCTCCTGACCGAAGTGAAAAGAATGGAGAAAGAGGCCCAGAGAAGGAAGCCGGAGGGGAAGAGAAAATGTGAGACCCGTCAGTCATGTTGTAGAAAGAGACGTCCCCCCCGCTGTAGTCCACGAAAACCCCCACCCTGTGGGGAGGCCGCCTAAGGGACAGCCTATGTATTTGTTTGGTGAGGGCACAATATCCATCCTCATAATTCCCTATAAGCCACACATCTGGAGGCTGATTTTCCCCATAGACCCCCAGATTCCACTCAGTGCTGTCTGCATTCCTGATCTCCACCTCCCAGTAACAGCGTCCAGATGTGATGTCCTCATGGCTTAACACAACATGGATATCACCTGAGCCCACACAGATGTCCTTCCAGGTCACACTTGTCCTGTCCTGAGAGACAGCAAGTTTGGGATGAGCACGACTTGGATCCAGAGTGACAGCCACTGCAGAGAGAGTGACCAAGAGTTATGCAAGACCCTCCCTCACCCTATAACAAGGGCACAGAGCCACCACTCCCTCAGGGCCATTAGCTACATAACAGAGGCCTAAGTTTCCTGAAAAAAGAGCCTTGTGATTCATGAGGTTCAAGCCAATGACACTCCAAGCTGAAGGAATCAAGGGACTGATTTAGGAGTTAACTACGTCACAGAGCCTTGAGGACAGCACAGGAGCTAAAGGACATCTATTAGCCTCTGACATTAGCCATACCCACCAGTCCCAGCACTGCGACTGTCATTCTCTTCTTTTTGCACATCCTATTCTGAATGGATGGTTCCTACCTACCACCAAAGATGGTTCCAACATTTATGTCACCACAGAGAACCGAAGGAGAAGCCAGAAACCATGAGGGTCAAAGGGGGAGCACCCAGAAAGGACTCAAGTCACTCACAGGCCTGGAACTGCTCCTTCCGCCAGTCTACAAAAGAACCACACATTTTATATCAGGGGTTTGCAGGGACTAAACAGCATCAGAACCTAGACTTCTGAAATATAGTGATCCTGAAAGTTTTCAGTCTCTTTGGGAAATTCCTGGAAAAGGCAGATGACTTGGTATATTTTGGGGTTCTCCCATAGGTATTGGAATGTTTTTATTCCCCCCAGGCCATGAAAAGGGGAAGAGAAGCCACTAGCATCTTCCTTCTCCCTGAATGTGTGTATTTCGTGCTTTGAACTTTCCTTTCTCCCCCCCTAGAAGCCTCTCCATTGCCTTTTTTAAAGGTTTTTACCACACAGCATGTGCACTCATGATAGAAAGACAGTGAGAAGAAGACTGAGAAGTCACCTCCCCGGGGAGATAGCCATGCCAAAATCCCTTCTCCATTCTCCTTTTGGAGATTCATACACGCATACCCAGAAAGATCTTCAAGGACTTCAGGACTCGAACCATGGTTTACCATG
>NW_006204172.1:43084-45176 GCF_000334495.1 Tupaia belangeri chinensis | reverse complement strand
TGTGGTCTCGCCCGACCCTCTGGGTCCCCCAGCCTCTACAGAGCCAGTCTCAGACACGCTATTTCCTTGTCACCTCCTACACTCATCCCCTCCTACTCTTTTGTTTTGTTTTGTTTTTTATGATTTGCTCTCCATCCTTTCTTTGGTCAATAATTTTAATTTCTCTACTTTTTTTTCCTTTTTTATCTTCACCCCTCACCCAAAAAAAGAAAAAAAAAAAGCAAAACAAAACAAAACAAAAAGTCAAGAACTGAGCATTCAGGTAAAACAGAGTTCTCCTAAAAGTCTCCTAAAAGGACAGACAACAGTTTTAAAAAAAAAAAACATTACAAACCCACCCCAAGGCCATAAACATCTTAGAGGCCTAGGACCCCAGATTCCAAACAACTGATTCCTCAGTGACCAGGGAGGCTTAGAGGAAGACACTCATCTTGAACAGAAAGTCAGAGCTTGAAAAAACAGAGAGAAGACCAATATCCCAGAGGATCAGGAAGAAATGGAAAACCAAAACTAGATACAAAGATACAAGAGTTTCAGGGTAGGGGAGATCCAGAACTGAGGGCCCCTGAAGGGAGACCTGCATCCTAAGCAGTCGAATATAATTTCTAAAACTTTCTGGGACCGGAACTCCTGAGTACAGTCATTACTCTCACACTGAACTCTCCTCACAGCTGAACTCTCCGTTGTCACCGCACCAACAAGAAGTAGCACTGGGGCCCAGCAAGTGACACGGTGGTTAGGGCAGTTGGATCCCACAGGGCCAACATCGAGGTTCACGTCCTGGACCCGGTGGCTTGAAAAACACACTGCATGTATGTGTGACCATGCCTAAACTGTGAGAGAAGAATAGCAGAGAAGGGATTGTGAGGTGCCCATCCCCAATCCCACCCCACCCTGTAGCCCCCTGGGTTGTGCTTTCTCTATCTCTCTCTCTGTCTCCAGTGAGTTCACATGCCCGATAGCAAAAACGCTTTAAAAACAAAGACATAGCAGTTGAATAAGGTGTTTTAAGAGAGTGTAGCTGACCCTACAGTGACTGTAGTAGAGGAAGAGCCCCGAGCAGAGGCAGAGCTGTGCTCCCTGCAGTCTCTGACGGAGGAGAGTGAGGACCTGAGCCATCCTAGTGCAGAGACCCTGAGGGAGAATAGCAGGGCGGCCGGGTAGGGAAGGCCAGAGGAGACTCAGTCACTTACCCCCGTACAGCTGGGCCTTCCTCCAGGCTGAAAGGGAACACAGCTGGTGAGACCTCGGCCAGGACAAGCCCCGCACAGTGAATGTACTGGCCCTCACTCCCCATTGTTTATCTATCTGTGTGAGGAAGGAGGCTGGAGAGGAGGGAGCCCCTACAATGTACAGGGAGACAGGGGGTTAGGGCACCTCCCTGGACACAGCTCAGAACGTCCACATCACAGAGAGCTCCACCCCTGTCCTGATGCCGCTGCGTTGACTGTTGGCAAGTCATTTGGCTGCTCTGTGTCTCAAAAACCTGAACAGTTCTTATTCTATTTATATTCAATTTTACTGCTAAAAATCAAACATTAAACTATGTATGAAAATAATTTAGGGAATAAAATATAAATTATATTCCCCAAGTTCTTACAAGTTATTAATAAATAGAAGAAAGCATTATTACAACCAGTCTTTCCCTGGCAAGGATCTATTTGGAAAAACTCAAAAGGGGGAATGATTCACATTCCGTAAAGCAGGCTCTGGGTAAAGCGGCCGCTCTCACAGCTGTCCTAGAGATGAGCGTCACTATTCCAGGGAGCAACAGCTCGGCCCCTCACACTCCACCCCAGCCAGCACCCAGTCCTCACCCCTTCACGTCTTAATTACCACCTTCAGGAGCTGGAAGAGGAATGACTCTCCCTGGATGGTGTTCCGGGGAGAGGGCATGAGAGGTCACATTCCTGAACTGGATGACCCCATTTACTTATATAGCTCATGTAATAAATACCACAGAATCTGGCTTTCAGTGTCTGGGAGCATACTGGAAGTTGGATGCACGAAAGGTTAGAAAATTCTGAATATGTGGATAGGTCAGGTGCGGATGAGGAGACCCGGGTGTACAGTAGGTCAGGGGTCACCATCA
>NW_006204172.1:42165-42728 GCF_000334495.1 Tupaia belangeri chinensis | reverse complement strand
CAGCAGGTGTGGCTGTGAAGGTGTCTGGATCCCACATGGCCAACTGAGCAGTTTGAGTCCCGGACCTGGCAGCTCCAGAAATATGCCAGGCACATGTATGTGCATGCCCAAAATCCTGAAAGGAGAGTGGAGAAAGAATTGTAGTGTGGTTATCGCCCCTGGGGGTGAGTTCTCTCTGTTCTTCGAGGAGAGGAGAAGAAGAGAGAGAGAGAGAGAGAGAGAGAGAGAGAGAGAGAGAGAGAAAGAAAGAAGCATGCACTTCTCTCCCTAAGAAAAGCAAACACTGAGCCTGGAGAACTCCCAACACAGAGCTTTGCTGTCCTATAAGACATTCCGGCTCCACTCCCATTCGAGCCTCCACAGCGGTCCTCTGGATCTCCTCAGTCCTGAGCTCCAGACCAGGGGAGTTCTATACCCAGGACCCCACTCCTGTCGCCTTGACCCTCTACCAACTGCTGCACTTGCCCGCCCAGCCTTTGCCCTGCCTTACCAGTCGCCTTCAGAGCCTCCTCCTTTGCCTTCAGCGCCTCCTCCTTTTCCGACCGCAGCCTCTTCCATTCCTG
>NW_006204172.1:39243-41800 GCF_000334495.1 Tupaia belangeri chinensis | reverse complement strand
GGGAACCACCCTGAGGCCGTGCACACCACGCGGACCCCGTCCTCCTCGGGTCCTCGGATGTGCACCTGAGGGGCAGAGCCCACCCCTGCGGGAGAAAAGCAGTGGGGACCTGGAGCCTGACGTGGGCCCAGGGGTCCCAGTGGAGCCTCCACGTGGACAGCCCAGGGGAGCCTGTCAGCGCGCCCTCTAGGGGTGGAGTGGGGAAGGCGGCACTGGGGAGGGCAGGGCACAGGGACACAGGGACCTCAGGGGGACCACAGGGACCCTCGGGGCACAGAGGGTGGGGCTTTTCTCCCCAACCAGGGGGTGGAAAGACCGAGGCCCAGAGACACAGGAGGAGGAATTTGGTCCTCGGTCCCGTCTGTGAACCTCCGCTCCTCTCACCCCACACCCTCCCAGCGTCTGTTCCAGACCCATCTTTATAAATTATCTCCA
Source organism: Tupaia belangeri chinensis (assembly GCF_000334495.1). Lineage (NCBI taxonomy): Eukaryota > Metazoa > Chordata > Mammalia > Scandentia > Tupaiidae > Tupaia > Tupaia belangeri. The sequence continues at coordinate 41,365 of NW_006204172.1, read as the reverse complement.
ACATTGCATCGATGACATCCCTGTCTCCAGAACCCCCTCCCCTTATATCATCCCTCTGCATGAGTCTTCACATCCACTTTAATTCAAAATTCTGTAAATGAAGCCATAATTTTGCTCAATCTTTGATAAATTAATTATTAAAATGCCCTCTCTGCCTTTCTTTCCATCTAGCCCTTCCTCTGCCCCAAACTTCTCAGCGCCTTACTCTGTCTATTGCTGGGCTCGGTCATGTGATCTGACGTGGCCAATGAGGGAGCAGCTCAGTGCCTAGAGCAGAGGCTGGGAAAGTGCTGCCCCCTTGGTTTCACCCTCTGCCATTTCCATGGGGCGGACAGGCTTGGGCTGGCGCTGGAGGACAGGACTCATGCGACATCATTTTCAGCACACAAGCACACGCACCTGGTGTGAGTTTAAAGCTGCCAGGTGCAGGACTCAAACCATGGGCCACTATGTGGGAATCCAGCTATGTAACCATTATGCCATCTGCTGGTCCCGAAATAAATAAACTTTTTAAAAATTAAGAAGCTGGGGCCAGCAGGTGGTGTGGTGGTTAAGGTGCTGGATTCCATATGGTCAATCGCATGGTTCTAATCCCAGACCCAGCAGCTTTAGTGATACGCCAGGCGCATATGCCCAAAATCTTGAGAGAAGACTGGAGGAGAAGGGATGGCAGTGTGGCCGTCCACGCTGGGAGGTGAATTCTCACTCTCTCTGTCTCTCTCTCTCTCTGCCTGTCTCGGTCTGAAGAGCACACATGGTCTATAGCAAAATAAAAATAAAACACTTTCTCACTCTCTTTCTCTCTCTCTCTCTGCCTGTTTTGGTCTGAAAAGCACACATGCTCTATAGCAAAACAAAAATAAAACAATAAATAATAAATAAATTTTTCCTCTTGAAAATTAGAGAAGAGATTCCCCTCTCTCCCTTTCCATAGAGTATTTCTTAGGAACCTGAGAAGGTAACTACTTCCCCTTTCTTTGAAATGTAAGTATATATCATTTGGAAACTACTTAGACATTTTGCCAGTCTTATGGCCTACAAATGTCTTTCCCAAGGACCTGGGAGCCTTCATTTGAAATGTAAAAATCAAGGGAGATGGGACACCTCTCTCCCCATTTCGGTGGGAGGGTAGGTGCCTAACTCAGTGGGCATCTTGCTTCAACTTGTGAAACCACTTCTGTCATAAAGATGTGCAGAGTTTGTTTTTCCTCAGATAAAGCCAGATCACTCACTAGACAGTCACTCCAATTACCGGGTAAATTTAGGGGGAGCCACGTGAGACAGATGGAGCTTCAAGTCCTCTTACTTGAGGACTAGGTGTTACATATCCTGAAATCATATTTGTAGGGACAGCCCATGGCTTGATGGTTAAGAGAGCTGGATCCCACAGTACGGTTCAAGTCCCAGACCTGGAGGCTGGAGAAACATGCCAGGCCCATCTACACATACGCCCAAATTCCTGAAAGGGGGAAGAAATGGGGAAGAAATCACACTGTAATGATACCCCACAGGGAGGGCTTTCTCCCTCTCCCTCCATCTCTGTCTCTTCCTCGGCACCCCCTCCAGAGCCCCACTTCCATCCTGCCCTTCCCCTGCAGGCCGCCCTTGCTCCCGTTCTTCCCAGTCCTCCTCTTTCCAGAGCCACTGGCATCACGAGCTTCTGCCCGCCAGCTTCCAGTCCAGCCCCTGTCCCTTCCTGTGCTTCTTCAGCTTCTGACTCCTCGAATTTTCCTGGTGGTTTTCTAATTTTAGTTCTTTCTTTTTTCTCTTCTTCTGCAGTTCTTCTTTCCTCTCTCTTTTCTTCTTCACCTCTGCTTGTTCTTCCATGGTGTCATGTGCATTGGAGGAGTGAGCCTAGGGCCACACAGACTTCTGTGTGTTGTGACTCTGCACCTGGTGAGTGGTTGCTGATCTTCCCCTACTGAGTGGCTCACTGTTAGGAGCTTCCTAAAAGATATTCCTCATTTGCTCCAGAGTGGATTAATTGTGAACTTTATCTATCTATCTATCTATCTATCTATCTATCTATCTATCTATCTATCTATCTATCTATCTATCTATCTATCTATCTATCTATCTATCTATCTATCTATCTATCTATCTATCTATCTATCTATCTATC
>NW_006204172.1:33172-36501 GCF_000334495.1 Tupaia belangeri chinensis | reverse complement strand
AAGCTGGGGCCAGCAGGTGGTGTGGTGGTTAAGGTGCTGGATTCCATATGGCCAATCGCATGGTTCTAATCCCAGACCCAGCAGCGTTAGTGATACGCCAGGCGCATATGCCCAAAATCTTGAGAGAAGACTGGAGGAGAAGGGATGGCAGTGTGGCCGTCCACGCTGGGAGGTGAATTCTCACTTTCTCACTCTCTTTCTCTCTCTCTCTCTGCCTGTTTTGGTCTGAAAAGCACACATGCTCTATAGCAAAACAAAAATAAAACAATAAATAATAAATAAATTTTTCCTCTTGAAAATTAGAGAAGAGATTCCCCTCTCTCCCTTTCCATAGAGTATTTCTTAGGAACCTGAGAAGGTAACTACTTCCCCTTTCTTTGAAATGTAAGTATATATCATTTGGAAACTACTTAGACATTTTGCCAGTCTTATGGCCTACAAATGTCTTTCCCAAGGACCTGGGAGCCTTCATTTGAAATGTAAAAATCAAGGGAGATGGGACACCTCTCTCCCCATTTCGGTGGGAGGGTAGGTGCCTAACTCAGTGGGCATCTTGCTTCAATTTGTGAAACCACTTCTGTCATAAAGATGTGCAGAGTTTGTATTTCCTCAGATAAAGCCAAATCACTCACTAGACAGTCACTCCAATTACCGGGTAAATTTAGGGGGAGCCACGTGAGACAGATGGAGCTTCAAGTCCTCTTACTTGAGGACTAGGTGTTACATATCCTGAAATCATATTTGTAGGGACAGCCCATGGCTTGATGGTTAAGAGAGCTGGATCCCACAGTACGGTTCAAGTCCCAGACCTGGAGGCTGGAGAAACATGCCAGGCCCATCTACACATACGCCCAAATTCCTGAAAGGGGGAAGAAATGGGGAAGAAATCACACTGTAATGATACCCCACAGGGAGGGCTTTCTCCCTCTCCCTCCATCTCTGTCTCCTCCTCGATACCCCCTCCAGATCCCCACATCCATCCCCTGCAGGCCGCCCTTGCTCCCGTTCTTCCCAGTCCTCCTCTTTCCAGAGCCACTGGCATCACGAGCTTCTGCCCGCCAGCTTCCAGTCCAGCCCCTGTCCCTTCCTGTGCTTCTTCAGCTTCTGACTCCTCGAATTTTCCTGGTGGTTTTCTAATTTTAGTTCTTTCTTTTTTCTCTTCTTCTGCAGTTCTTCTTTCCTCTCTCTTTTCTTCTTCACCTCTGCTTGTTCTTCCATGGTGTCATGTGCATTGGAGGAGTGAGCCTAGGGCCACACAGACTTCTGTGTGTTGTGACTCTGCACCTGGTGAGTGGTTGCTGATCTTCCCCTACTGAGTGGCTCACTGTTAGGAGCTTCCTAAAAGATATTCCTCATTTGCTCCAGAGTGGATTAATTGTGAACTTTATCTATCTATCTATCTATCTATCTATCTATCTATCTATCTATCTATCTATCTATCTATCTATCTATCTATCTATCTATCTATCTATCTATCTATCTATCTATGGAGACAGAAAGCAAGAAATCACCCCCCAGGAGGGATGGCCACACCACAGTCCCTTCTCCTCCATTCTCCTCTCGGGATCTTGGGCACGCACACACGTGCCCAGCCTAAGTTTAAGTCACTGGGTCCAGGACTTGAACCACAGTCAACTACATGGGAGTCCAGTGACATAGGCATTACGCCACTGCTGGTCCCTATGAACTTTTAAACTGTTCTTCATGGGGCCAACAGATGGTGTGGTGGTTAAGGCACTGGACTCCCATGTGGTTGACCGCCATTCAAGTCTTGGACCTGGTGACTTGTTTTCTCACTTTTTCTCTCTCTCTCTGGTGAAATAAAAATAATAATAATGATAAATTAAATTGAATAAATATTTCTTTAAAAAATAGAACACTGTTCTTCCAATTCTGAAATTTTGCCTTTTCACTGGGAACATTGTCAAAAGCACTAATTTGTTTTTAAAATTCTCACACTTCAGGGCTGATGTTGGGTCTCTTCCTAATTCACTAATTTTCTGAACCCGTGCCTGCTGTTCAACATCCCCTGTGTAGGTTTTGCCCTCATAGCCTTCACCACCATTCTTCTCATCCTCAGGCATTTCACGTGGTTTTTATAGTCATCGCCCCAGAAATTGTTACCCAGTCAATGCAAGAAAGGCATTCACGGTTTCTGCAAATACATGCTTTTCCACTTGTGTTTTCTGCACTGATTCACAACATGGATTATACATTTAAAAAAATAGCATTTCTAGCTAAGTGATTAAATATTCTCTAGCCAACACAGGCTTTATGTCTTGTCCTTGCAGCCAGCGCCCCCTGATGGTCTCAAGCAGCTGCGGGAGCATGTGGGATTGCTGCCCCAGCCCAGCAGAGCCCTCAGCTCCTTTTATGTTTTTCTGTGCAAAAACGCATCAGGACTTGTCCGATGACCCAATATAATAGGTTATGGCCACTCGGCTATAAAAAGATGAGATTTCCTTTTGTCTGTTCAATCCTTTAGCAGATGCCTGTGATGTGTGTCACGTTGTGGTCTGACACTTCTTTAATAATAAAAGTGTTTTCATTCTCTGGTACCTTTGTGGAGAGGACTTCTGGAGTGGGAGAAGATTGTGTTTTAGTTTCTGTTTTCTTGGAGAGGTTTTTGCTATAGGGTATGTGCGCTTACCAGAAAGAGAGAGACCGAGAGACAGAAAGTGAGAAATCACCCCCCAGGGGGGATAGCCATTGCCACAATCCCTTCTCCTGCATTCTCCTCTCGGGATTCTGGGCATGCACACACACGCGCCCAGCGTGAGTTTAAGTCACCGGGTCTAGGACTTAAGTGTTCAGCTACATGGTAGTCCAGTGACATAGCCATTATGCAACTGCTGGTCCCGAGAAGATTGTGTTTTTAACTGTGTTCCCTCCAATGTGACCAAAGACGTATAAGTCAGCATAGTTGAGTTTATCCAAGGCCACCCAGAGTACTGGGACTCCCGTTGTGCCTGAATTTAATACATTTCTGCTGCAGTATGCCTCCAAGATTTCACGTCATTTGTCACAGACCCGTATTATGGCACCAGGTAACTGACATGGAATTAGCAATATCCCTGCCATGACAAGGCACACGGCCAAGGCACAACCCTGGAAGGCTCCGCCGTCCCCTTTCCTCCTCCAAACACTGTATCCTCACTTCTAGGTGCTAGGTTGAGTCTAATTTCTAAACCTCTCAGCTGTCTGACCCCTCCTGTCCTGCCCCACTACAACAGCCTGGGTCAGCCAGGCACCTCTCTTTCTCATAGTCGGGCTCCATGCTCCCTCCTATTCACCCTCCACTCACCCCCTCACCGCTGCCACGGCGAGCA
>NW_006204172.1:28469-32733 GCF_000334495.1 Tupaia belangeri chinensis | reverse complement strand
GGAGCCTGGTTCAGATGCTCAGTGAGGCCCTGAGTAACTGAGCCTCCCCACGCCCCACCACACCCCAAACCTTCCCTGTCCTACCTGGTCTTCCGTCCTAAGACTCGTCACCCTCCTGCATCGTCCACACCCTACTTACTTCCTGTGACTTTCTACCTCTGCCCCTAGAACATGAAGTCCACAGTCAGGGATCTTTATTTGCTTCCTGCTGTATCCCAGGTGCCAGAACAGCTGGCCCATATGAGAGGATCTTCAAAAATTTCGTGGAAACATGCAGTATGAAAATAGTTAAGGGGGCAGCAGGTAGGTGGTAGTTGGGGCACTGGACTCTCCCATGGCTGACTGTAGTTCCAGATCCATCCAGACCGGGTGGCTTGCTTTCTCACTTTCTTCCACCCCCCTTTCTAGTGAGCACACATGCCTTATATCAAACTTTAAAAAAATTAATAATAATGATAAATAAAATAGATAATCTTCAATTTTTTTTAAAGCAGCAAATCACTTAATATAAAAAAAGAAGAGAACCGTGTGCCCGGCTGTATAGCCCAGTAACTATGGGAGCAGGATTCCACATGAATGACCACAGTCTGAGTTCAGGTCCCCAGCAACTTGAAAAACACACCAGACTCGTGTGTAGGTGTCCCCCAAATCCTGACAGGATGGAGAAATGAAGAAGAGATTGTAGCATGACTACACCACACGGCGGGGGTGGGGGGGTGCTTACTCTTTCTCTGTCTCTCTGTCTCTCTCTGGCAAGCACACACGCCCTTCAACAATTAAAAAGAAAAACACTATACATGGATTTTAATTCTTTTGGCACCAAAACAAAATGCTGCTTTAATTCTATTTTCCTGAACTTTTTGAAATCCCTTTATATAAGTGGTTCAGCATATTTGTATCGATAAAGTTATAAAATGAATAAGCCTCGTTTTCCTAAAGTAGAAATTGAAGATCTGAACTGGATGTCCCTTAATCTGAGGTTCTTCCCAAATCTAGTGCTCAACACTCTAGAATATAAATCAAGTCACCCACCTGCCACCTTCAGCTCCAAGTTGGCCTCGTTGTCTCCTTGTAGAACCCTCCCTTCCTGAAGAAGCAGGTGTACAGCCCGTTGTCAGAAACCCAGACCTTGTGGATGCGCACGGCAGCCTCCCCCTGGGCAAGGCAGTCCCTCACCAGCGAGGCCCGCCCTGCATACTGGGCCATCTGCTCCTCCTTCTGCTCCTGTTGGTCCCGAAAGCTGAACACCACCTCTGAGAACTTAGTGCGGAACCACCGCTGTTCCATAGTCACTGCGCTCATGGGTGGGGACAGGGAGCAGGACAGAGTGGCACTTCTGCCCAGCACTGCCACAATAGGGCTTAAGGGGCCCATGACCACGAACTCATCTGTGGACACAAACACGGGAGTGAGAAGCTGTGAGACACAGAACACGGGGTGAGCACACAGCACAGATGGGGAGGCCAGGCAGGCCGGGGCAGATGCTGGCTGACGTGACCCCACACGACCTGCTAGACTGAGCAGTGATGACGCTGACCCTGGTGAGATCTTCTGACCACAGTCATGGGGCCCAAAAATGACTTCAGAGACTCCCCAAAGGCCTGTGCTCCTGGCCCCAGGCCCTTGCAGGAAGGACTCTAACCCAGAGATCTCGCACTGAGCTGGCACCCACAGGACCTTGTAAAACACATGCTGAGCCTCAGCCCAGGGCTGCTGGTTAGGTTGGTCAGGAATGTGCATTTCTAAGGGGTTCCCAAGGAAGGCGATGCTGTTGACCCAGGTGAGTCTTTGAGAATCATGGCTCTAACCTGGCCTGGCCTCCAGGAAATCCTGCATCCCCGTGGCCTCGGTCAGCCACACTCAGGAAATTCCACACTCCCACTTCTAAGTTTATTTTTTCTGTCCATATTTTTCTCCTCCACTGAATTATATGTTCACTTAAAACCTAGATGCAGGGGCCACTAGGTGGCATGGTGGTTGAGGCACTGGACTCCCACATGCCTGACCACAGTTCGAGTCCCAGGTCTGTGACTTGCTTTCTCACTTTCTCTCTTTCTCTGTCTCTCTCTGGCTGGGGCACATGCCCTATAGCCAACTTAAAATAATAATAATAAATTAATAATATAAATAAATAAATAAATAAACAAACACCTACATCCTGGGGCCAGCAGGATCCCACATGGCCAACTGTGGTTCAGCTCCTGGACCTGGAAGCTTATGTTCTCACTTCCCTCTCTGTCTCTCTCTCTCTCTCTTTCTCTCTCTCTCTCTCTCTCTCTCTCCGTCTCTCTCTTGTGGGCACATGTGCCCTATATCAAAATTTTAAATAACAATAAATTAAATAGGGCCTACACGAGCCTCCCCGCCTGTCCTCTCCCCGCCATCACGTCTGTGACCCTCTGATCGTATATAAGCTCATCCACGTCCCCGATCTATTCAACACCCTCCTGTGCCCAGAGGCCCAACCAGGTTAACCCCCACAACCTCTGTAACCCCAACTCGTGTTTTCCTCCCCCGTCTGTCTATTCCAGCCAGCATTTGTTTCCCTCTCTCTGCTGCTCCCCGACACCCCAGCCAGGCACAGCCAGGAACCGCGCCAGCTTCGCCCTGGCTGCTCCCCGCTGCGGGAAACGCCTTTCCCAGGGGATCCTCACAGCTCACGCCCCTCTCCTGAAAGTCCTTGTTTCATCCCTGTCTCACTCACCTCCTCCATGACCACTGTGCATGCCCATGTCCCCTTACATCATTTTTGATATTTGGCTTTTCGAAAACATCAAAAAGCTAATCATTGGCCAGCTGTCAAGACCCCCTACACTTACTGTACAGTTTAGTGACCCACGTGCAATTCTTCATTACATTAGTCCTTGGTGGAGCACCTCAGTCCTTCTAGAGCTGAGGTCTGACAGAGAGACCCAGTGGAGTGCCCAGAGATTCCCACACCACTGAGGGAGACAAAGAGGGATGGGGACACTCACCTATGGACCCCCCGGGGGGCAGCTGGACCAGGAGAAGCAGGGAGGGGAGAAGGCGGAGCCAGGAGCAGCTGCAGCAGCCCTCCATGTGCTCAGAGCTGGGGAGAGACAGGGTCGGGGCAGTCAGGGAGCGAGGGGAGGCCGGAGGCAGGTCAGCGAGCTCTGGGCCTCCGCAGTGTCAGCCCCTCGGGGGAGCAGAGCATTTCCTACTGCTGGTCATGGTGGGGGTGGGGGCCCACTACACTGACACCCACAGGGAGCTGGCCCAGGCTCCTCCCGGCCCTGTTGGGAAGACTCTGTGGTTCTCAGAAGTCACAAGGTTTGTCTGGGAAGAAACTGACCCTTTCCCTCCCGCCCAGTTGCAACCACACCTCAGCTCCGTTCTGTCCAGGAAACCGGGTCCTTCCTTCTAAACACCCAGGGCCTGAAGGCCAGTGGTGGAAACGGCTCCTTATCTCTGCATCATTCACACACCACCAGTTACCTCTCCACCCTGGGATGAGGGACCCAGAGGCCGAGCCCTCATGTAAAAGACACACCAGCTCCTGCTACCTGCTGTCCTTTGGCCCACTGACAGTGACACTGGGAGCCTCAGAGACAGACCACGTCATCAGGGACACTGTGGGGCCATCACAGGTGCCCCGCTTTCCTGCTTGTTCTGATCACCTAAACATGAATCCCACCAAGGTCCCTTCCTGTTGGGGCCCTGCATAAAAAAGGTACCTGAACGCATCCCCACAGAAGGGGAATCTTGCCCTCCCTCCCTTTCAAGATTCCTGCCAGAGACTTAAAAAGCTTTGGGGAAGGGAGAGGGGCAAAGAGACAGAATGAGCCCTGTCAGAGGAAAGGCCCCCAAACCAGTGACTGTGTGGAGGGCAGGGCAGCCCAGGGTCCTGCTGGGACAGACTCAGGGGCTCCCCGTGGGGACCTGTGTGGGCTCAGCCATGCTCAGTGTGACCACGTAGGGGAACTTTCTTCACCTTTTCTGTCTCTGTTTCTTCATCTACAAAATAGGGACAGTAGCAGCATCTCCCTGCCCAGGCCGCAATGAGGCGGCGTGGGTCTGTATTACAGTCACTGCACAGAGCCGGAGCAGGCACGTCCTATAAATACGACTGTTTACCATTGACCACTGCGCACTATGCAGGAAAGTTACTAAAACAAATCAATTAAAGAGCAGCCCTCACTACGGTCGCCCCAGATCCTCTTAGAGCAAGACCTTTATCCAGTCCCCTCCCTCTGCTCAGGCCCTGCCACATCCTCAGCCTCCCCTACACCTCACAGTGTCCTGA
>NW_006204172.1:26838-27256 GCF_000334495.1 Tupaia belangeri chinensis | reverse complement strand
GTTGGCCATGCCCCATAGGGCGTGCTCCTCCTCTCCTCTGGAGACCTGGGAACCCTCTGTGAACATTAAAAACAGACACATTAAAAGCTCTGTTAGCACTAAATCACAAATTGTTTTTCTTGCTTAAAATTATTATTCTATGCAAATGGTCCCAATAGTTTTCTTTTTAGTAAATATGGAATATCTCTTACCTTTTCATTGCTTTGACTGCTTACAAAATCATTTCAGTTAAATGCCTGGCCCATAAAGCAAAGGCTAATGTAAAAGGTATTAAATATATTGGAATTTTTGAAATATAACAGTTGATGGAAAGTATCCAATCCCTTTTCTTAAAGGTACAATCTGGTAAACTTCATTTATCTTGACACTCTTAAGGTAAGGAGTTAAAAAAAAAAAAAAAAGGGGCACACAGAGTTGA
>NW_006204172.1:19569-24403 GCF_000334495.1 Tupaia belangeri chinensis | reverse complement strand
CACACATACACCAACACACACACAGCACACAGCACACACCTACACACACACCTACACATACACCCACACACACACCTACATACACATACACACACATACACCAACACACACACAGCACACAGCACACACCTACACACACACCTACACATACACCCACACACACACCTACATACACATACACACACATACACCAACACACACACAGCACACAGCACACACCTACACACACACCTACACATACACCCACACACACACCTACATACACATACACACACATACACCAACACACACACACCTGCACATACACCAACACACACACCTGCACATACAACAACACACACACACATACACCAGTACACACACATACACCAACACACACACCTACACATACACACACACACCTGCACATATACCAACACACACACACACACACACACACACACACACACACACGGGGCACCTCCTGGCTCTCACATTGTCAAGGTTCCCCCAACTATGCCATCGGCTGGCCCTCCAGCACCATTTGTTAAAAATGCAATGAAGAGGCCAGTTCTGTAGCTCAGAGGTAACACACTGCTTATGGAAGCCGGGTACCTCATAGTGACAAGGGTTTGAATCCCCAGCCCGGTCACCCTGAAACGTGCCACGCACACAGGGAGTGCCCAGGATCCAGAAGTCTAGACGACTGTCTAGAATGGGGTCACAGTCTGACCAGGTTTCGTGGACGTTGCTCATCTCCCTCTCTCTCTTTATGTTTCACTCTTTTTTTTTAAGAGAGATTTTTACTACAGGGTACATGGGCTCACCACAGAGACAGAGAGCAGGAAAGCACTCCCCAGAGGGGTTGGCCACCCCGCACTTCCTTCTCCTCCAGTCTCTTCTCAGAATTTTGCACATGCACTCACAAGCACCTGGCATCTGTTTCAAGCGACCAGGAATGGGACTCGAACAGCAGTGAGCCAGAGGGGAGACCAGCACCATAACCACTACGCCATCTGCTGGTCCGTCTCTCTCAGACTTATGTGCATGCACATCACTCTGTTGTGAGTGAAGAAAAAAAATTAAATGCAACTGAATCACCTTGGCATCTTTATTGAAAATGAATTGATATAGAGTCCACCGGGTGACATGGTGAAGGTGCTGGACTCCTACATGGCTGACCACGGTTTGACTTTCAGACCTGGAGGCTTGAAACACGCCGGGTACATGTGCACGCTTGCTCCAAATGCTGAGAGGAGAATGCAGGAGAAGGAATTGCAGCTTGGCCATCCTCCCTTGGGGGTGAATTCTCACTTTCCATTTCTCTCTCTCTCTCTCTCTCTCTCTCTCTCTCTTTGGTGAGCACACATGACCTATGGCAAAAACTTTCAAAAAAAATTTTTGGAGAGGTTTTTGCGATAGGGCGCATGTGCTCGCTGGATGGACAGAGAGACAGAAAGCAAGAAATCACCCCCCAGGGGCGATGGCCACGCCGCAATCCCCTCTCCTCCTTTCTCCTCTCAGGATATTGGGCACACAAACACATGCGACCACCATGAGTTTTAAGCCACCAAGTCCGGGACGCGAACCGTGGTCGACTACATGGGAGCCCAGCAACATAGCCATTATGCTAACTGCTGGTCCCTAATTTTTTTTTCATTAAGAAAATTAATTTATTATAAATGTGATAGTTTGTTTTGGTACTGTCAGTTCCACACTGTGTTGATTACTATAGTACTGTAGTAGATTTTAAAATGGAAAAATGTGTGTCCTCCATACTTGTTTTTAAATATTGTTTTGGCTATTCTAGAGCTCTTGAATTTTCACAAGAACTTTAGGATTAGTTTGTCAATTATAAAGAATTCTTAACCAGGCCAGCCTGTGGCGTGGTGGTTAAGGAGCCTGGCTCTCACATGGCGGACTACAGTTTGAGTCCCCGGGGCAGCTCGAGAAACACACCGGGCACGTGTGTGTGCATGCTCAGAATTCTGAAAGGAGGGGTGTAGGAGAAGGGACTGTGGTGTGACCAGCCCTGTGGGTGGGGGAGTGCTTCTCACTTTCCTTCTCTGCCTCTCTGTCTCTGTCTCTGGCAAGTACTTCTGCCCTCTGAAAAATTAGGAGAAGGAAAAAAGAGAAAGAATTAGCTGTGGGGCTGGGTGGTGCAGCGGTAAATGTGATGCTCCGCAAGGCCGACCCCGTGGGAAGTACATGCCCGTGTTTAGGGCTTGATGTGAATTGTGAAATCAGGATCCCGTCCAGGGTGCTATCCGTGTGTGTGTGTGTGTGTGTGTGTGTGTCCCTCAGCCTCTCTTAGAAGACACAAATAAATAAAAAGGTTTTAAGAGGATGATTGGGGACCAGCAGGTGATGTGGTGGGTTAGGCACCGGACTCCCACCTGGCCAACCATGGCTTAAGTTCTGGATCTCATGTCTCTCTCTCCTCTCTCTCTCCTCTCTCTCTAATCAAATTGAAGTATAATGACAAGCAAATCAAATTTAACAAATAATTATTTTAAAAAGATTTAACAAAAAAGGGGCCCAGCAGTTAGCATAATGGCTATGTCACTGGACTCCCATGTAGTCAACCGCGGTTCGAGTCCCGGACCCGGTGGCTTAAACTCACGCTGGGTGTGTGTGCGTGTGTGCCCAAGATCCCAAGAGGAGAATGGAGGAGAAGGGATTGCGGCCTGGTCATCACCCCTGGGGGGTGATTTCCTGCTTTCTGTCTCTCTGTCTCTCTCTGTCTCTCTGGCGAGTGCACGTGCCCTATAGCAAAAGCCTCTTCAAAAAAAGAAAAAGAAAAAAAGAAAAAAAATTTTTTAAAAAAAGGAGTGATTGGGTCAGCCAGGTCGTGTGATGGTTCAGGGGCCTGGATCCCACACGGCTGACTGCGCAGTTGAGGCCCAGACCTGGCAAACACTCCAGGTACATGCACATGCAAGCCTAAAATCCCAAGAGGAGATGAGGAAGGGATTGTGGCATGGCCATTCCGTCTAGGGGGTGCTTTCTCACTTTCTCTCTCTCTCTCTCTCTCTCTCTGTCTCTCTCTGTCTCCAGTGAGCACATGAGCCCTATACCAAATTTAACAAAAAATTAACCAGTAACGGTGAATAACTATTAAAAATAAAATGGTAAAAATAATCTCTAAAGATTATAGAAATAATAGCTACTGGGAGCACTCTGAGGCAGAGAAGTCAAGGAAGGATGAAATGGGGGCCCCCGAGAAGCCTAAGATTCAGAGCTCATTGGAGCAGGTGGGACTGTGGCCCAAAGGAAGGTCACAGGGTTCTGTAATACTCCAGCTACACGGGTGTGTTTCCTAACTCTCACAGCTCCTCAGAAATGCTCCTGACAAAATGTTAGAGTTTCTACACCAAGTAAATCTCCAGCTCTCTGCAGACACCAAATGAGTGTCTATAATTGAATCCAGTTAAAGACTATTGCAGACCCCACAGGTTAAGGGCTCATTTCTACCCGTCTGCCCCACCACACTCCAGGTGCCAATCAAAAGGGGGGTCCTTGGGTAGCCCCTGTATTGTAAGTGACCAGCCATGCATCAGTTTCCCTAGATCCCCCCTCCTCAGACTTGATCATTTGCTAGAGCAGTCACAGAACCCAGGGAAAGACGAGCTCACTGAGCAGTTTATTATAAAGACTATTATAATGAATTTGAATAAAGAGCCTGACAAAGATATGCTTGGGGAAAGATCCAGAAGGGTCCTAAGAACAAGAGCATTTTTCCCTATGGAGCAGGGTTCCACCCTTCTGACACGTGGATGCATTCTTGTTTATCAACCCAGAAGTTCCTCAGAGCCAGTTGTTCAGGATTTTACAGGAGTTGCATTACATAGACATAATTTTTTTTTAGCAAAAATATAATTTTTTACTTACTTATTTTTATTTTGTGATTTCTTATTTACATTCAATTAAAAATCTCAAGAGCGCACAATGTAGGGTTTTTTCAAAGTACACATGCAGTATGTGACAGCCGGATCAAGGATGCTACAGTGTACATCATTTTCAGTCTAGAACTTTACATTCCTGGACCTGTCATGCCGGGTTACATAAGCATGATTAATTAAACCAATGGTCACTGCTGATTAGCTCAGGCTCCAGCCTTAGGGAGGGCGATGGGGCTAAAAGTTCCAACTCTCTAATCACAAGATCATGTCTCCTGGCAACCCAGCCCCCATCTGAGCTTTCCTAGGGGCTTTCCAACAATCACCGCATTAACATGAACTCAGGGGTGGCTAGAAGGAGCTTGTTATGAATAAAACTGATGCTCCTTTCATCCTCTGAAGACATTCTAAGGGTTTTGGGAAACTTTAGGAACTAGAGACAGAAATCAAGTATTATCAGGACCAGCAGATGGCGAAATGGTTACGCGGCTGGACTCCCGTTTAGTCCACTGCAAGTTGGTCCTGGAACTCGCGCCTTAAAACACACTGGGTGCTTCTGCGTGCCCTAAATCTCACAAGGAGAATGGAGGAGAAGGAGAAGGGAGGAGAAGGAGAAGGGATTGTGGCATGGCCATTCCCCTGGGGAGTGATTTCTTGATTCCTGTCTCTCTCTCTAGAGAGCGCACATGCCCTATAGCAAAAAATCTCTCTTAAAAAATAAAAGAGGGGAGGGAACCAGCAGTTAGCGTAATGGCTATGTCGTTGGACTCCCACGTAGTCGACCGCGGTTCGTGTCCCGGACCCGGTGACTTACAACTCACGCCGAGCGCGTGTGCGTGTGTGCCCAAGATCCCGAGAGGAGAATGGAGGAGAAGGGATTGCGGCGTGACCATCCCCCCGGGGGGTGATTTCTCGCTTTCTGTCTCTATGTCTCTCTCTGTCTGTCTGGCGAGCGC
>NW_006204172.1:15829-19524 GCF_000334495.1 Tupaia belangeri chinensis | reverse complement strand
TTAAGGTGCTGGACATTCCCACATGGCCAACCATGGTTCGAGTCCCGGACATGGTGGCTTGCTTTCTCACTTTCCCTCTCTCTCTCTCTCTGGTAAAAAACAAAAACAAAAACAAAAACGCAAAATGAATAAATAAAATAAAATTTAAAAATAAAATAATAAAAATAAAGAAAGTAAGAAAGTCCCGCTATAAAAAAAAATTAGAATATTGTTAGGAACCAGGGGCAAAAACTAAATACATGTTTCTTATGATGTCACAAAAGCGAAGCTCCCTGACCTGCCTTAAGCCTACGCTGGTGGCTGGAAACACTGGGGGACTGGCTACCCTCCCTGGGAAGTGGCCTGCAGTGACACCAGGCAAGTTCACGGAAAGGAGAATGAATCTGGACCTTCTGCGTGACCCTGGCAGTCACATCAAGAAAAAAGGCATGTCCTCTGCTCTACCTAGCAGTGTCCCCATCAGTGCAGTTTACATACAAGGTCTACCATGTGCCAGATGGCAGAGAGGAAGTGTTGACAGGGTCCCTCTGTAGTGTCGCAGAGCAGGGCAGGATGGGGTTGATTTGAAACACAGAGACAATAAAATGGTAACGGGCACCATCCACATGTGGTTACACACCTCCTACATCACACACATATCACACACTGTTTTACACACATGCAATTATACAATTATATTTTCAGTTATCAAAGCTACCCTTGAAAGTGAGGTCTCATCCTTTCCCAAAGTCAGGAAACAGACAGTCTTGTCTAGGATGGTCTGCATTTTTCAAAATCCTTTTTTTGAAATGATTATTTTTTATTTAATTTTATATTAATTAATTAATTAATTTATTTATTTCAATTTGACCAGAGAGAGACAGAGTGTGAGAGAGAGAGGGAGAAAGCAAGAAAGCAAGCTGGCAGGTCCAGGACTCAAGCCACAGATGGCCATGCTGGAGTCCAGTGCCCTTAACCACCACGCCAACTGCCGGCCCCAAAATCCAAAGATCTTTAGGTCCATAGATCTGAGATTAGAGACCCGTCCTGAGATGCAAAACGAAAAACCACAAACACTTGTAAAGTAGGAAAAGGGACGTTTTAATAGGAAAGTGGGGGATTTTTAGTAGAAAAGAAGCCCACGTCCATGCCTGAAAGGACCAGGTGGGCAGCTGCCAGGGAGGGACAACTGCCCCGGGCTGGGGTCAGTGGTCACATTTATTCCAAGAGGTGAAGATGAGTATTTAGGGGAGGTCTGTCAGTATCCGGCTTCTTTGTCTGAATCCCCAGCTTTCCCCTGAGCTGGCGTCTCTCACAGGGGAGGAAGTCAGTGACCTGACCCCGCCTGCTCAGTGTGGACTAAGAAGGTCCGAGCATCCTTATCTGGATGAGCTGCCCCATCAGTTTACTGCCCCAGTGGGGATCAGGGTGCTGACAAAAACGTCCTGTGTCGTCCTTTTGTATCTATGAGGAATGATGAGAGGGAAGTGAACAACTGCCCCTATGTGCCTTTCTCAGGTACTAAAGAAAAATGAGACCTGCCTCGCCTTCCCGGTGCCAAGAACTAGGTGGGAAGAAGCCGTTTCATGGAAGGACTGGGTGTGACCCCTGACAAGTTGTGACTGACGTGGCCCTCTTCTATTTCCTTAGGGCCAGCTGCTCATTTCCAGCTGACCGCCTTTCACAGTCTCAGTCATTATCCAAAACTGTGTTATTAACCCTTCATATTCAGTCTCAGTCATATTGACTACGCTGTGCCCGAAGGACTGTAATCGTAACACTATCCTTTAACAATTTATACATAAAATCACAGGTGTAAGAAGAGAAGAAAATGGTTCATACATACAAATAAACACATTCACTTGAAGGCAAAGATGAAATATGCAAAGCTATACAGTCCTTGTTTCTGTAACTGGCCACAAGGCCACAACTGAAGTCTATCTCTTTATTAACCTAAAAAATAATAATGAAGGCTGAGGCAAAGTAAGTAAAGTGAAAGATTTTGTTTGGACCAAGGTAAGGATAACCACCCAGACACCACAATATCCAAGTTGCCCTAAATCCTGTGCACTGAGCTCTGACAGATTCAGGATGGCAAAAACCATGAATGGGGAGGAGGATTCCATCAGCGCTGTGCTGAGGAGCCCTGTGCAGCAGAGCTTGGCTAAACCCTGTGACAAGGGGAGCAGGACAATCCTAGTCACCTGGGGTCAGCGTGGCAGTGAGCAAGTCTGGCACACTGTGAAATTACTTTTAGGAAGGCAGAATGGGTTTGATGCTCAGAGTAAATCATTCTCCTTGCAAGCTGGGTGGGCTTGGGAGAAGATAGGTTAGGACGGACTTTGTCCAGGTGCGTAGACATTCTTCCTTCCTGCGATATCAGCCTAATGAAACCTCAGGGGCAGGGCCAAAGGTCATTGTTTTCTCCTTCTGCCTGTCTGACCTTCAGGCCAATAAAGACATAGGATAAAGTCCTTTCCTGTACTTACGAGGAGGAAAGGGAACCTATCAGCTTTCTTAAAGTTTCAGTTAGAAGCCAGCAGGTGGCAGAGTGGTTAAGATGCTGGACTCGCATGTGGCCATCCAAGGTTTGAGTCCCGAGTCCAGCAGTCTGAAACATGCAGGGGAGTGTGTGCATGCTCAAAATCCTAAGAGGAGAATGGAGGAGAAGGGGCTGGGTCATAGCCATCACCCCAGGGGGTGATTTCCTGCTTTCTCTCTGGCGAACAAAAGCACCCTGAATCTAAAATCTAAAGACAAAGAAAAAAATTTAAACCTTTAGTTTAATGAGTGGGATTTGTCATGAGTGACCTCACTTTAGTCTGGCCTGCTGGGGCCTAGAACAGAAGCTTAGTTCAAGACAAGGGCCCCTTATAATTTTTATTTAATTTGTAACAATTTCTTCCTTCCACTTCCCATGTCGTGTCTTTTCACTCTCAGCCAGAACCAGAGCTGGTCAGACATCGTCAGCTGGTGGGATAAACACACCTTCCTTCCTAAAGGGTCTGAGCCCCCAATAGTCCTGCCTCTCTCTGGTTACTGTGGTTTTCCACTGACCTTTACATCGGACTTGGAAGTACAGAGGCAGTACATTGGTTAGCTGGAGCCATGCCACTGCTCAAAGCTTTCTGCAGTTCACTCTGCCTCTGGGGATTCTCTTCGTTCAAGTCCTGTTTTGATATTATCACTCACTCTGGTGGTAGTCCCCTCCTTCCCACCTGGCATTGTCACAAAGTGGGAACCCAGGCCCTTATCTTCATTTCCTAAATTGACACAGCTCCAGATTTTCACAGGTAACAGAAATTTATTGACGTTTGGAAAAACATGTGTGTTCCATCGATTCCAGAGTAGAAGGTATAAGAGTACAATGGTAAGTCGCTCCCCCTCTAAATGTCCACCACCATCCTTGTCCCTGGGCATTTGTGGATGACCGTTTTTATTGGTCACATAGTCCAGACTCTCTGTAATATTGTCAACCTCTGGGTCCCTCTGTCTACACAAATGCCAGTCATATAAAATAACCTTCCCTTTGTTCTGGAGAATAATTCAGCCCTCAGTCCCTTTCACATACAAACAATACAAAAATTCCATTTAGTCTTTAATACCAAAGAAAAAAAATGACATCCCATTCATAGTTAAATTCAGCCTACCCTAAACCAATTCAGAGCAATCAAACTTTTTTTTTTTTTTTTTTTTTGGGGGAAGGGTCCCCCCGC
>NW_006204172.1:12409-15758 GCF_000334495.1 Tupaia belangeri chinensis | reverse complement strand
GTGTCCCGGCCCTCAGAGCACAGCATCCTGGCAGCACAGCCCACTGGGACTGGCCCACGGTCAGCTTCTACCTTCTGCTTCCTGAGCACAGGCATGACCGGACGTCCTCACACCCACACCCCAGGGGGCTGCATCCAGAGAGGGGGTCAGGGCTGCTGGGTCATCAGGACTCACCTCAGAGGCTCTTCCCACAGGCGTCTGCGACCTCAGGAGGAGCAGCAGGGAGGGCTCAGGGACAGGGGTGGGGCCCTGTGGGCATCCCTGCCTTAAAGTTTCAGGGGAGTGATGGCAATTCGGCCTGAGTCTGTGCTGAGCAAGGGTGCGAGCTCCCCTGAGGGTTTTGTAGGCTCTAAAGAATTGTTAAGGGGCACAGGGCCTCAGGCCCATCCACTGTGGTGCATATGGTCATGGACACATCTCCTAGCCTAAGCCTGAAGTAAGGAAAAAGAGTCCCAGAGAAGGAAGCCGGAGGGAAAGAGAAGATGTGGGACCCATCAGTCATGTTGTAGAAGGAGACGTCCCCCTCACTGTAGTCCAGGAAAACCCCCACTCTGTGGGGAGGCTGCCTAAGGGATAGTCGAGATATTTGTCTAGTGCGAGCATAATATCCATATACAGACCTCCCCACCACCCAGAACCCTCTCTCTGGAGTCTTTCTGCACGAGCTTCTCCTTTTCGCATCTTCCCTGCAGACCCCCAGAGCCCACTCAGTGCTGTCTGCATTCCTGATCTCCACCTCCCAGTAACAGCGCCCGGACTTAATGCCCTCGAGGCCCAGCACGCTGGGGACACCACCTGAGCCCTCACAGGGGTCCTTCCAGGTCACACTTGTCCTTTCATGAGAGACAGCAAGGTTACGATGGGCAGAACATGGATCCAGAGTGACAGCCCCTGCAGAGAGAGTGACCAACCATGCAAGACCCTCCCTCACCTACAGCAAGGGCACAGAGCCACCCTCTCCCTCAGAGCCGTTAGCTACACAGGGAAGGGCTAAGCCCCTGGAAGAGAGCCTGGTGGTTCATGGGATTCAAGGCCACAGCGCTTCAAGCAGGGGAAGGAACCAAAGGACAGATTTATGCTTTAAGCACATCACAGAGCCCTTGAGGACCAGCACAGGAACTGACAGACACCTATTTACCATCTGACCTTAGCCCTACCCACCAGCCCCAGCACTGTGACTGTCATTGTCAACACCCACCCACCACCATGGATGGTCCCAGCATCTGTATCAGCACAGAGAACCGAAGGAGAAGCCAGGAACCATGAGGGCAGGAGGGGGAGACCCAGAAAGGACACGAGTCACTCACAGGCCTGGAACTGCTCTTTCCGCCAGTCTACAAAAGAACCAACATTTCATATCAGGGACGGGCAGGGACCAAACAGCATCAGTATGTAGACTTTGAAACAAAATATCCTGGAAGCTTTCGGTCACTTTGGGCAATTCTTGGGGAAGGCAGAGGACTAGGCATAATATTTGTTTTAGTTCTCCCGTAGCTACAGGAATGCTTTTGCTCTTATAAGCCCATTAAAACGGGAAAAGAGCCAGTAGTGTCTGCTTTCTCACTGAATGTATGTTTCCTGCTTTGAACTTTCCTTTCTCCCATGCTAAAAACCTCTCCATTGCTTTTTGTTTGTTTGTTTTTTGTTTTTTGCTTTTTGCTTTTTGGCTTCAAGCCCATGCACTTGCCAAGACAGACAGGGGAGGAAAAGTGAGAAATCATCCCCCAGGGAAATAGGCGTGCTTCAAGCCTTCTTCTCCATTCTCCCTTTGGTATCAGGGCATGTCCCCACACACCTGACACCTGGCATGATTTTCAAGCCGCCTGGTCCTGGACTTGAATCAGCGTCAGCCATGTGGGAATCCAGCATCTTCACCACCATGCGACCTTCCGGCCCCGCCATAGCCTTTTTTTTTTTTTTTTCCAGAGAGAGAGATTTTTGCTATAGGACTTGTGTGCTCACCAGAAAGACAGAGACAGAAAGCCAGAAATCACCCAAGGGGGGTGGCCACGCCACATTCTCTTCCCCTGCATTCTCCTCTTGGGGTCTTAGACATGCATGCACACGTGCCCAGCATGAGTTTAGGCAGCCATGTCGCCATGTCACTGTCAGGTACTTGGAAGTCCAGCATCGTAACCATTTCACCACCCAGAGCTGACATTCTAATTAAACTAGTTCTTGAAAGAACTAACAGTCTGAGTCAACTGCCTCCCTAGTAACTCCAACGCAATCATTTTAAATGCCTCTGTGTACTTTGTGCATACCTGCTGGCCCTCCGTTGCCTCTTAACCAGGCAACATTAGTAAGTGCTATAGAAAGAAGTGTTTTGAGCATGTTCAGCCAGTGTGTTTATTGTTTACACATACATATACACACATACACACACACACACACACACACCATGCTGTAGCCTTCCCATGAAGCCTAGACCATAAAGCTTAATACAGAGGAACTGAGAGGCTGGGTGCTGACCTCAATGGAAAAGGCATTGCCCAGATTTCACTGTCAAACTATTCTTCCTCACATCCCCAGCCACACTGTCATCCTGAAAGCTAGGTTTTGTTGAGAATTGGAGAGATTCAAATTTCCAAGACTTTTATTTACTTATGAACAACCAAGCTTGTGGATTGCTCAAAAATATGGGTAGAGAGACTATTTCGTCCAACTGAGCTGAACTTGGAGGGCAATAAGCCCTGAGTGAAGAGAACTCAGGACACAGAGACAGGTCTTCTCCAGTTCACATGCAATGCAGAGGTTTCCAAGGTGGGAGAAAGGAAAGTTCAAAGCAGGAAACCCACACATTCAGGGAGAAGGCAGACACTAGTGGCTTCTCTTCCCCTTTTCATGGCCTGGCAGGAGCAAAAACATCCATATAGATATGGGAGAGCCCAAAAATACTGAACCTCCTTGTCTGCCTTCCCCAAGGATTGCTCAGAGATTAAAGCTTCTGGGACAAACCCAGCTATAGTAGGTCCCCAGAGATGTCTATGTCTCAGGCCCCAGAATGTGTGACTATGTTACATGCATGGCAAGGAGGACCTTAAAAATGCAATTAAAATTAAGAACTTTAAGATGAGAGATTGGGGCCAGCATATGGTATAATGGTTACATTGCTGGATTCCCACATGAGCAACTATGGTTTGAGTCCAGGAGCTGGTGGCTTGAAACTCACTCAGGGGCCATGTGCATGCATGCCCCAAATCCCAAGAGGAGAATGGAAGAGAAGGGGGTGCACCATGACCATCCGCCCTGGGGGGGATGATTTCTCACTTTCTGTCTCTGTCTCTCCAGAAAGTACATGCACCTTATAGTGAAACCCCCCCCCCAAAAAAACTGAGAGATTGTCCTG
>NW_006204172.1:10510-11850 GCF_000334495.1 Tupaia belangeri chinensis | reverse complement strand
ACTAAAACTCACACCCGGTGTGTGTGTGTGTGTGTGTGTGTGTGTGTGTGTGTGCCCCAAATCCCAGAGACTGGAGAAAGGTTATTCTGTGACCATCCCCCCTGGGGGGGTGATTTCTCGCTTTCTGTCTCTCTGTCTCTCCAGCAAGCACATGAGCCATATAGTAAAAACTTCTCTAAAAAAAAAAAAGAAAAAGATATTAAAAAAAGAAGAAAAAAGTATTTTATTCAGCAGAGAAAAGAGAGATGGTAAAAGAAGACTCTCCTCTTTTCATTTTTTATAAAAAAAGTCCCCAAAAGAATTGATAAGACTTTCTCAGGTGGTTCTTTATGCATCTCCTCCTCAGACCCCCTCTCGCTGTCTCTCATGGTCTGTATCTCTGACGGTGAACAGAAGGTTCCAGAGCAGAGGAAAGGCACATTACACGGGCTCAGGCGGCAAAGCTCCTGAACTTGCCCTAGTGTTAAAATCCTCTGGATAAACCTTCATTATCTGTGGGTCCCCACTAACCTACTCCTGCCCTGCCCAGTACTGGAATGGTTGAGGTGATCTCATTATCGGGGCAGATTCGATTTAGCTGTTTATTTCAAAGTGGCTTAAAAGCTGGGCTGGCTGATGGTTAAGGCTGCTGAGTCCCACATAGCCAAGGGCACTGTTCGAGTCCCAGACCTGGTAGCTGGTCACGTGTGTGAGTGCCCAAAGTCCTGAGAGGAGAATGGAGAAGGGATTGTGGTGTGGCCATCCCTCCTGGGAAGTGCTTCCTCTCTGTGTCTCTCGCTATCTCTCTCTGTTTCTCTCTGTCTCTGACAAGTCCACATATCCTATAGCAAACTAAAAACAAAAGAAAATTACAACAACAAAAAGGTTTAAAAATAAATATAACTCTAGGCCAACTCTATAGCAGGAGTAATGTGAGACTCAAAGAAACCAGATCCCACATGGCAGCACAGTTCAGATCCCCCGTCTGGTCAACCCGTAACATGCTGGGCACGCACGCAAGTGTCCAAGATTTGATGGCCAGGAGGACTGGGGGAAGGGCATGACCAGACCTGCAGAGGGTGCTCATCTGTCTCTCTCTCTCTTTCTCTCACTCTCTCCCTCCCCCATACACATGAGCAAACTCTACCATGAATTAAGACAAATAACTAGGGCCAGCGTGGCGTGGTGGTTAAGGCACTCTTTACTACATGGCTGATGGCGGTTCAAGTCCTGGACCCAGCATCTTGAAAAACACGCTGGGCACATGTGCGTGTACCAAAATCGTGAGGGGAGGATGGAGGAGAAGGAATTGCAGTGTAGCCAACCCCCTGGGGAGTGATTTCTCTGTTTCCCTCTTTCCC
>NW_006204172.1:6110-9386 GCF_000334495.1 Tupaia belangeri chinensis | reverse complement strand
AGGAAGAGCCCCGAGCAGAGGCAGAGCTGTGCTCCCTGCAGTCTCTGACGGAGGACAGCGAGGACCTGAGCCATCCTAGTGCAGAGACCCTGAGGGAGAAGAGCAGGGCCACGGCGGGTAGGGAAGGCCAGAGGAGACTCAGTCACTTACCCCCGTACAGCTGGGCCTTCCTCCAGGCTGAAAGGGAACACAGCTGGTGAGACCTCGGCCAGGACAGGCCCCTCAGAGAGAAGGTACCGGCCCTTGCTCCCCTTTGTTTAAAGGTGAGACTATCTGTGTGAGGAGGGAGGCTGGAGAGGAGGGGCCCCTGCAATGTGCAGGGAGAGAGGGGGTGGTGGGAACCTCCCTGGACACAGCTCAGGACGCCCACACCACAGACAGCTCCACCCTGTCCCGCTGCGGTGTGTGACTCTAGGCAAGTCACGTGAACACCTGAACAATTCTATTCTATCTACATTCGATTTTGCCGCTAAGAATCAAACATTAAACTACGTGTGAAAATAGTTTAGTTAATAAAATATAAATTATACTCCCCACACCCTTTCAAGTTCTTCCTAAATACTAGAAAGCGTTATTATAACCAGTCTTTTTCTAGCAAAGATATATTTGGTAAATAACTCAAAAGGAGGACTGCTTTAAGGACAGGAATGTACGGCAAGCTCTGGGTAACAGTGGCGAGCAGATGGTGTGATGGTTAGGGGCGCTGGACTCCCACATGAATGACCATGGTTCGAGTCCCGGACCTAGTGGCTTGCTTTCTCACTTTATCTCTCTTGCTCTGTCCCTCTCTGGTCATATTAAAAGAAAGAAAGAAATAAAAGCTAAAATAAATAAATAAATAAAGAGGTGGCTGCTCTTTCACAGATATTTCTAAAGATGAGCATCACTATTCTAGGGCGTGTTCAGCTCACCCAATCACACCCCACCACAGCCAGCACCCAATCTTCGCCACGTCTCTTTTTAATTAGCACCTTCAGGAGCTGGAAGAGGAATGACTCTCCCTGGATGGTGTTCTGGGGAGAGGAGGTGAGAGGTCACACTCCTGAACTTGACAACTTCGTGTATTTCTATAGCTCATTTTTGAAAATAACTGGTTTTAGTGTCTGGGTGCAGACTGGAAGTCAGATGCACTTAAGGCTGGAAAACTGTCTATATGTGGATAGGTCAGGTGGGGTGAGGAGACCCGGGTGTACAGTAGGTCAGGGGTCACCATCACCCCCAGGTCCCCAAGCAGGAGCAGCGGCCCAGATGTGGAGAGTCATGGAGCAGGGTCTCACCCCCACCAGTTTCCACTTCTGCTCCCAGGGTGGAGGGACAGGGGACCACACGGCTGAGCCCAGACAGAAACAAGGACAGGGGACCTGGGCACAGGTGGGTGAGAAACGAGGACACCTGGAGGGTCACTCACCAGCCAGGTAAGCTGCTTTCCTCTCCCCTGAAAGGAACACACAGGACAAGGTGAGCTGGGATCAGAATGTCTGCTGAGAAGGGGACACAGGGAGGGCGGGGGGGACGCAGGACTTACTGAGGGCGGCCCGGAGTTCACCTGAAAGAGAGGGAAAAGAAAATATGAACTTCATGTCTCTCTCTGTCTGTCTGGCGAGCGCACGCGCCCTACAGTGAAAATCTCTCCAAAAAATAAAATAAATAAATAAATAAATAAATAAAAAATGTATTCGAAGTGTGAGCAGGGTGTGTGTGTGTGTGTGTGTGTGTGTGTGAGTGTGTGAGTGTGTGTGTGTGTGTGTGAGTGTGTGTGTGTGGGTGTGTGTGCCCAAAATACAGAGAAAAAAATGAAGAAGAGATGGCACCATGTGGGTGACTTCTCACTTTTCTTCTGTGTATGTGTGTGTGTGTGTGTTCCCTCTGCAGTGAGCACACATGACCTATAGCAAAAAACAAACAAACAAAAACTTAAAAAAATAAAAAACGTGGAAAAAAGAAAAAGCATGAACTTCCATCCCTCAGAAAAGCAAAGACTGGGCCCCACTCCTTTGGCCTCTGCCGCCATAGCTGCCGCCGCCACCTCCCAAGAAGAGAGGAATCGGGAGAGGAGCCCACGACACTTGTCATCCGAGCCCCACCGCCCCGAAGTGTGTAAGATGTTCGCCTGCGCCAAGCTCGCCTGCTCCCCCGCTCTGATCCAAGCTGGATCCAGAGTTGTGTACAGACCAATTTCTGCATCAGTGTTATCTCGACCTGAGGCAAGGACTGGAGGGGGCTCTATGGTATTTAACGGGGCCCAGAATGGTGCCTCTCAGCTAACCCAGAGGGGATTTCAGACCAGTGCAATCAGCAGAGACACTGGTACTGCTGCCGGATTTACTGGTGCCGGCGCTGCTACAGCAGGAGTGCCTGGTTCCGGTGCTGGTATTGGAACAGTCTTTGGCAGCCTTAGCATTGGTTAGGCCAGAACCCATCGCTGAAGCAGCAACTGTTCTCCTGTGCTACCCTGGGATCTGCGTTGTCTGAAGCTGTGGGTCTCTTTTGTTTAATGGTTGCTTTCTTGATTTTGTTTGCCATGTAACAGAAATTACTGCTTGAAATATTGGCATTCATATTAATGAAGGATGTAATTCTGTGTATTTTACTGTGGCCCCAAAAACTAGTGTTGGTGACATGGAAATGTACATTATATCCAAAGACATTTCATTAAAGTTAAAAACTTTCATTTTGGCTGTGATCTGTACTTATCTAAATTTAGATTGTCACAAAGAAGAAAGAACATGCATTCAAGCGGGTGCTGCTCAGTTCAGAGGAAGCCGCAGTAATTGCCCCGCTGATGAAAACAACCCTACTGTAATTTTTATGGGAATTTTATACAGTGTTCTTCACATTGTAATTTGGAGGGCTTTTGTTTATTCATAAAAGGAGGAAAAATTGAAAATATAAAATAAAAAAAAGCAAAGCAAAGACTGCCTGGAGGACTCCCAACACAGAGCTTTGCTGTCCTACAGGAAATTCTAGCTCCACTCCCACTTGAGCCTCCACAGTTCCAGCTGTCCTCGGGGATCTCCTCCGGCCTGGCTGTAGCCCAAGGGAGTTGCCCTACAAGACCCCACTCCTGTGCCTTGTCCCTCTCAGCACCAACTGCAGCACTTGCCCCGCCCGGCCTCCGCCCTGCCTTACCGCTGGCCTTCAGCGCCTCCTCCTTTGCCTGCTGGGCCTCCTCCTTTTCCGACTGCACCCTCTTCCGTTCCTGCTGCTCCTGCAACTTTGCGGAACGTTCTCTCTTCAGGAAACAGCCAGCCCCACAGAGCAGGAGCCCCAGCACAG
>NW_006204172.1:3597-5396 GCF_000334495.1 Tupaia belangeri chinensis | reverse complement strand
CTGTCTCTCTGTCTCTCTCTGTCTGTCTGGTGAGTGCACGCACCCTATAGCAAAAATCTCTCTCTCAAAAAAATAAAAAAGTCTCTAGAATATAAATCAAGTCACCCACCTGCCACCTTCAGTTCCAAGTTGGCCTCCTCGTAGAATCCTCCGTTCCTGAAGACGCAGGTGTACAGCCCGTCGTCAGAAACCTGGACATTGTGGATGCGCACGGCAGCCTCCCCCTGGGCAAAGAAGTCCCTCACCAGCGAGGTCCGCCCTGCGTACTGGGCCATCTGCTCCTCCTTCTGCTCCTGTTGGTCTCGAAAGCTGAGCACCACTTCCGAGAACTCGGTGCGGAACCACCGCTGTTCCATAGTCACTGCGTTCATGGGTGGGGACAGGGAGCAGGACAGAGTGGCATCTCCACCCAGCACTGCCACAACAGGGTCCCAGGGGCCAGTGACCACGAACTCATCTGTGGACACAGACATGGGAGTGAGAAGGTGATGAGACACAGGTCACGGGACAGAGAGCACACACTACAAGTTGGGGGGGCCAGGCAGGCCGGGGGCAGATGCTGGCTGACGGGACCCTACAAGACCTGATGGACTGAGCCGGGATGACGCTGACCCTGGTGAGATCTTCTGACCACAGTAACAGGGCCCAAAAATGACTTTAAAGACTCCTCAAAGGCCTGTGCTCCTGGCCCAGGCCCTTCCATGAAGGACTCTAACCCAGAGGTCTCACACTGAGCTTGTACCCACAGGACCTTGTAAAACAGACTGCTGCGCGTCTTCCCCAGAGCTGCTGGTTAGGTAGGTCAAGGTGGGCCCAAGAATGTGCATTTCTAAGGGGTTCCCAAGGAAGGAGATGCTGTTTGTCCAAGGACCACACTTTGAGAACCGCAGTTGTAACCTGGTCTTGCCTCCAGGAGAGCCTGAGAACTCACCCAAGAGCATACCCGTGGCCTAGGGCAGAACTCTGACTGTGCAGCCACACCCAGGAAATCCACACTCCCACTTCTAAATTCCTTTGTCCATATTTTTCTCCTTCACTGAAATTTATGTGCAGTTAAAACCGAAATCGAAAGCTGTTTCCATTAAAAACCTGTCTTCCCTGGAGCCAGCAGTTGGCATGGTAGTTAAGGCACCGCATCCCACATGGCCAACTCCACAGTTCGAGTACCAGGTGTGTGTGCCTGTGTGCCCATAATCCCAAGAAGAGAATGGAGAAGAGACTGTGGCATGACCTTTCCCCGTGGAGAATGACTTCTTACTTTCACTCTCTCTGTCTCTCCAGTGAACACACGTGCCCTATGGCAAAATTCTGAAAAGAAAAACAAACAAACAAACAAAAAACTATCCTTCCTCCCATCTCTCAAAAGAGCCCCAATCACTGCTTGTAAAAGAAAAATAATTTGACTGCACTCCCGCCTTCTTCGTCCTGGTAGACGGGACATAACAGGACTCCCTGAGAGCTCTGGGCCTCCGGAGAGCTACCTGTCACCCTGTGTGTGCTGTGCACCCGGCCCGAGCACCAGGAGGACAGCAGCACACGAGCCTCCCCGCCTGTCCTCTCCCGGCCACCACGTCTGTTATTCTTCGATCATATATGAGCTAATCCACATCCCTGCTCTGTTCAAAACCCTCTGTGGCCTGTAGGCTCACGACCTCTCTGGCCCCAGCTCCTTCTCCCCCCGTCTGTCTATTCCAGCAGCATTTGTTCCCCTCTCTCTGCTGCTCCCCGACACCCCAGCCAGGCATAGCCAGGTACCCTGCCAGCTTCACCCTGGCTAATCCCCACTGTGGGAGCCGTCT
>NW_006204172.1:0-3158 GCF_000334495.1 Tupaia belangeri chinensis | reverse complement strand
CCCTCTGGGGGGTGATTTCTCGCTTTCTGTCTCTCTGTCTCTCTCTGTCTGTCTGGCGAGCGCACGCGCCTTATAGCAAAAAACTCTCAAAAAAGAAAAAAAAAGAATACTAGCACAGCAGAGAAACCACATCTGGGGAGAAAGGTATTTCAAATTTTTGATATTTGACTTTCTAAAGCATCAAAAACATGAAACCAGCAAATGACATAATGATTACATCGCTGGACTGCCACGTAGTCAACCGTGATTCAGCCCTGAATCCAGTGGCTTCAAACTCACACCAGGCATGTGTGTGTGTGTGCCCAGAATCCCAGGAGGAGAATGGAAAAGAAGGAATTGCAGTGTGACCCTGTGTCTGGGGGTAATTTCTGGTCTTCTGTCCCTCTGTCTTTGTCTCTGGGTGAGTACACATGCCCTAGAGCAAAAAAATCTCTCAAAGGAAAACAAAACAAAACAAAACACATCAAATGCCTTCCACTGGACAACTATCAAGATCCCTTACACTTCCATCAGGGTTTAGTGACCCATGTGAAGTTCTTAGTTACACTTGGTCCTTCATGGAGCACCATCGTCTTTCCAGAGCTGGGCTCTGACAGAGAGACCCAGCAGAGACCCACCCAGAGGCTCCCACCCCCAGAGGGAGACACAGAGAGGGAGGGGGACACTCACCTGGGAACCCCCCGGGGGGCAGATGGACCAGGAGAAGCAGGGAGGGGAGAAGGTGGAGCCAGGAGCAGCTGCAGCAGCCCTCCATGTGCTCAGAGCTGGGGAGAGACGGGGTCAGGGCAGCCAGGGAGCAGGGGGAGGCAGGAGGCAGGTCAGCGAGCTCTGGGCCTCCACCACATCAGCGCCTCTGGGGAGCAAAGCATTTCCTACTGCTGGTCGTGGTGGGGGTGGGGGCTCCACTACACTGACACCCACAGGGAGCTGACCCAGGCTCCTCCTGGCCTGTTTGGGAAGATTCTGGTTTTAGGGAGCCACTAGGTTTGTTTGGGAAGAAACTGATCTTCTCCCTCCCACCCAGTTGCAACCACACCTCAGTTCCGTTCTGTCCAGAAAACCAGGTCCTTCCTTCTAAACACCTAGGGCCCAGTGGTGGACACCGCTCCTTATCTCGGCATCCCTCACAAACACAGGTGACCTCCCCACCCCGGACAGAGGACCCAGAGGCCAGACCCTCCTCCTGAAAGACACACCAGATCCTGCTACCTTGCTGTTGCTCACTAATGGGAAACTCAGAGACAGACCATGTCCTCAGGGACACTGTGGGGCCATCACAGGTGCCCCACTTTCCTGCTTGTTCTGTTCACCTAAATTTCAATCCCTCGGAGCTCCCTTCCTGTTAGGGCCCTGCATGCATCAGGTATTAAGGGATTCCCCACTGAAGGGTGAAATGTTGCCCTCCATAAATTTCAATAAGATTTCTGCTAGAGGAGTCAGAGAAAAGGCCCCCAAACCACTGACTACTTGGAGGGGGAAGGGACAGCCTAGGGTCCTGCTGGGACAGACTCTGGGGCTCCCTGTGGGGTTCCCATCTGGGCTCAGCCATGCTCAGTGTGACCATGTTGGGCAACTTTCTGGACCTTCTCTGTCTGTTTCCTCATCTGCAAAATAGGGACAGTAACAGCATCTCCCTCCCAAGCTGGGAACAAGGATGCGTGGACTTACATTTGTGGTCACTGCATATAACTGGAACAAGACATGGTCCTATAACTGCTGCAGATACGTCACTAAAACAAATAAAAGAACAGCCCTCACTACGGTTGATCCTCTTAGAGCAAGACCTTTACCCAGTCCCCTCCCTCTGCTCAGGCCCGGCCACATCCTCAGCCTCCCCTACAGCCTCACAGTGTCCTGACCTCCCCTCCTGGCCCACACCTGCCTTCCAGCCCTCTTACCTCTGTGCCAGGCTGGAAGGCCTTGTTCCTGGATCCTCTTTGTCCCCAGCTCTGAAAGGCTGTGACTTCCTGGAGCATCTCTAAGCTCAGCAGCTGGAGAAAGTTCAGAGCCATGGGCACCCCAGTAGACCCCAAGTCCACCCTCAGAGTTTGCACCTGCTGTCAGCTACTCTCAGAGCCCAGCTCTTGCTTCTGGAACCAAGCCTGAGGGTCCAGGATGCCTCATCTCTGAGAGGAAGGTGGTTCCCAGAAGGGCACAGAAGATGGCAGTGTCCACAGAGCCCCCAGCCCTGGGCTGCCACTGACCCTCCCAAGGAGAAGATTCAGCCCCTCTGGCTCCTTCCAGCATCTGAAGTGAAAGCTTGCAGAGCAGAGCCTGGGCAGAGCCTGCCCTGCCCTCTGGACATCGCACCCTGTTATCAGGAAGGAAACCACAGAACAGAGGAGCAGAGGGGGGCCCACGGGTTATCATGGAACACCTGCCCAGCCAGCCCTCTTATAGCTGGAACCCTCACCTGCCCACTGCCACCACCTCTCCCTGCCTGATGGGGAGACTTCTCAAGGCCTAGAGTCACTGGGGGATTTCATGAGAAGACAGAAGAGGAAAGTGAAATGTTACTAAATCCTGCTGAGTGTCAGGAACGGGGCTGGACACATTATCCTTACGCTACTGTTCTTCATTCTGGGGACTGTAACAGAGGTGAGGACGGGAGCCTGCCATTGAGGGGCTTCAGTCCAGGGACTTCCTAGATGATGGAGGGGCTAGAGTTCCCAGGAGATGCCTTCCACCCCCAGTCCTGGCCTCCACCTCCAGGCAATTCAAAATGAGAAAGGAGCTGGGAAGGGACCTTGGACTCTTGAATACCCGAGTATGATAAGACAGGAAGCTTATCTCACCCCAACCCCAGCCCTCTGCCTTCCCTGCTGGGAGGGGGAAGGAGTGACAAAACACAGGTCAGATTTCCTTCAGGAACACCAGCAGGACCCTGGGGAAGCAGAGGCAGAAGGACCTCAGACAGCAGACTCCCTCCCGCCTGCTCCTCAGGGGCACCTTCCTGCTGCCTGGACAGTGGACACTGCAGGGCCGTCTCCATGGTCTGGTGGCTTAGGAGGCTGGACCCCACATGGCCCACTCCACGAATGGAGTGTCAGACCTGGAGGCTTGAAAAACATCCCGCGCATATGTTCATGCAGTCCCACAATCCCGAAAGGAGGGGGACCTGAAGGCAGAGAGCTCTCCATGGTGACCACGCCCCTAGG
>NW_006204171.1:481855-484355 GCF_000334495.1 Tupaia belangeri chinensis | reverse complement strand
CCTATCTCTGAAGACACTGAGGCACAGAGATTAATATGAACAAAAGACCTTGCTGAGTTCTCCCAGTTTGTTATCATTAGGCCATACCCTTTGTAAAAATTGCTGAGTTCTCCCAGTTTGTTATCATTAGACTATACCCTTTGTAACCAAACATTTATCCCCTTACTGTCCATCCTTGATCAACTCTAAACATAAAAATGTATGTTTACCTGTTTTTAAGTCTTCATTTCTGAAAGATCCCATGTCTCATAAAACTTACATTAAGTAAATTTCTATGCTTTCCTCTTGTTAATAATGCCTTGAGTTATGGGAGCCTCAGCCACAAATCTAGTATTGAGTGAGGAAAAGAAATCATTTCCTCTCCAATATTAGCAGGGTTTAATTTCTCTCTTATTTTTTAGATAAAAATAAATGTGAATACAAGTTTTAATCTTGTCTCCCAGTACTTCAATAGATTGTCTTGCTTGCCCTCAGTAATGCACATACAACAATGTGGAGATCAGGAATTAGGGCTCTCAAGGGCCTACAGGATGAACTACTTATCATCAAATGACAGTTCAAATGTCCCCTCCCCAGAGATATCTTCCTTTAGAGTAGCCATCCCTCTGGTACACATGCACAGCCTAGCACATCACTGTCACCATCATATTTTCTGTTCTGATTTAGATTGTTTGTATATTGTCTCATTTACCTATTAGTATATTATTTCTCATTCATCCTCTGTTAGAATATAATCACCACAAAAACATGTGCTTTGTTTGTCTCTGTCACCCCTGTTCCTTGACCTAACAATCAGTTATCTTTTTGATTTATATGACCATATTACATTTGATTAATATAGAAATTTACTCCACTGTCTGTAACAGTGGTCTGGCTATGATACTTTGTAGTGCTAAGTACAACCTCCTCTTCTTCAAATTTTCTGATTATCTTCTCAGTTGCTGAAATGAATAATCACATATGATAGTTGGCTTGTGAACTTAGGGTAGAATTCCTGGCTTCCACCAGAGAAACCAAAAACTATTTCTAGTTCCTATTTAGTAGAGAACCAAACCCTGAACTACTTAAGTAAAAATTAGATATAGGCTCAAGTAATATGTTTCTTTGCTATTAATTTTGAAAATGAGAGGATATGAAATATAAAATTATTTAATGGAGCTTTCCAAATCACGGAATGACATTTGAAACTTAAATGGTTATCATGATTCCTGCTTTCTGCTGAAATATTCTTCCCAGCTTAAGAAAAATAATATCTATAAAAATGGTATGCAATGAATAGGGGACCACTTTTTTAGAGAGATTTTTGGTATAGGACATGTGCGCTAACTAGAAACAGAGAGAGACAGAGAGAAAGTGAAAAATCAATCCCTAGAGGGAATAGCCATACCACGATCCCTTCTCTTCCATTCTCCTCTTGGGATTTTGGGCACTCATGCACCTGCACTGAAAATGAGTTTCAAGCCACCAAATCTGGGACTCAAACCGTGGTTATGCATGTGGGAGTCAAGTGCCTTAATCACTATGCCACCTCCTGATCCTTAGGGGACTACTTTTGAGCAGATTCTCCACATATATAATTTTACCTGTATTAGTTACTTAAAATTTTAAAATATAGGCCCTTTGTAGTGGTTGTGTTTATTCCCATTTAAAGACATGAAGGCAACAGAATATGAGTAGTTTTTTGTTTTGTTTTTATGCCCTCAAGAGAAAATTGGAAAAATCCATATAATATGTTTTAGTGGGGTTTTTTTGGGGAGAGGTTTTTGCTATAAGGGCGCGTGCATTCGCCAGAAAGACAGAGAGAGACAGAGAGACAGAAAGTGAGAAATCACCCCCAGCGGGGATGGCCACACCGCAATCCCTTCTCCTCCATTCTCCTCCCAGGACCTTGGGCATGTACGCACATGCGCCCAGCATGAGTTTAAGCCACCGGGTCCGGACTCAAACTGTGGCTGACTCCATGAGAGTCCAGCGACATAGCCATTACGCTAACTACTGGTCCCAGTATGTTTTAGTTTTATTTTCACCATTTTTAATTGCTTATAACAGCAAAGACAAAGATACCTAAAATTTTAATTAATTATTTAATAAATGTTATGGCAGGCAGAAAAAATGGCTTCTAAATTTTCTCAGATAGAACTCAATAGCTTGAGAAATCTACTATCTGAAACAAAGTACTGTAATACTTGAAGAGTCTTAGCACTCTAGGTGGATTATGACTTTCTATTAATCAAGTTAAGCACTGCTACCCACTCTTCACTACAGAGTGCACTGGAAAGAATGATCCAGCAGTAAAATGCATTAAGAGCAATCCATATGGAAATCATTGGTAATAACACATCCTGACATATGGCAAGTGACATGTATACATATAAAAAATAAGAACTGTAAACATTGCAAGCTCTTTTAATAGTGAAATCATATTCTTTCCCATGATCACCTCTTCCACAAAATAAACCAAAGAGTACCCCTCTGCCTACTGAGATCCCCTAGCAGGAAT
>NW_006204171.1:472682-481407 GCF_000334495.1 Tupaia belangeri chinensis | reverse complement strand
TGTGTGAATTGGCCAATAATAGCTATGATCAGTTATTGTGCCAGTCAGGGTCCCAACAGGAAGCAGATGGCACACACAAATGGGTTTACATGGAGAGACATTAATGAACTTTTTACAGATGGTTGGGCAAGATTGAAGGACTCATGAAGGATGTAGAGCACCAGGAGATTAGTGATAATGGACAGCTGCT
Organism: Tupaia belangeri chinensis; assembly: GCF_000334495.1. Taxonomy (NCBI): domain Eukaryota; kingdom Metazoa; phylum Chordata; class Mammalia; order Scandentia; family Tupaiidae; genus Tupaia; species Tupaia belangeri. Next base: position 481,217 of record NW_006204171.1, on the reverse strand, counting down.
GATACCGCTCCTACGTCTCAGAGGGCAAGGGAAAGCAATGTTCTTACTGTCCCCAGAAAGAGCTAGTTACTGAAGTTGCATCTTGACAGGATCCATAGCTATAGCAGATTGCAGGCACTGGCAGAATCACAGCAGGGAGGAAATGGAAAGGGTAATTACCACGACCTTTTCCTCCATCCACCTATCTATCTCTTGCCAGAACCTCCTCTTGGCCAAACCCAACCAAACTCTTTAGCACAGCTGGTCAACAGTCTGGATGATAGAATCCACAGAGGGCTCTGTGGGAGAGACAACTGGGCAAAGCAAAGTGAGAATGTTTGGAACAGAGAGACTGCCAAGCACAGTTTTTCCATTCAGCAAATATTTTAGTGAGCACGTACTGTGGACCATGCTCTATGTTAGATTCCAGAAATGGAAGTTGTGTTTTGCCAAATCAACAGGCTGCCAAGGGAAGATGGAAAAGTAAACTGGCAATAACAATATGATATAAGAAGAACACAGTATTATGGAAATGCTTCAAGGAACAAGCCCATACTTAAGGGGCCAATGATGGTTTCTAGAAGGGAATTGTATCTAAGGTAAATCATGAAGAATTCATTGACTAGCTAAAACTTTTACTGAGGACTGTTATAAGGATTTCACACATTGTAACATACTTAATCCCTCCAAGGACCCTATGAGTCAATGCTTATTATTAATACATATTTTTTTCTATTTTATTTTCTTTCATAATTACTTATTTACATTTAATCATTGTACATCTTTATGTGGTATAATATGAGTTTTTCAGAGCTTACATGTCATGTCCAATCAAATGTTTTATCAAATTAAGGATATTAATATATATATATACATACATACATATATATATACACACACACACACATATATATATAGTTAGCAATGTGTTTTTTTTTTTCCACTCAGTTTTAGTGTGCCATTCCACAACCTATTTGCCCATATATCTGCATTCCCAGGTCTGTTAAATGCTTTTTTACTGACAACATATACAGACTTGCCCAAAGTCAGACAGCTTTTAATTGGTGAATTCAGGTGTCTAAGTCCAGAGGTGCCCTCTGGTAAGGAGATTTCCAGGTAGAGGGAACAACCCAAAATAAAACATTAAGAGAGCTCAGTCTGTTCAGAAAACTAAAATTTAATCTGGTTGATACAGAAAAAGGGAAGGAGCCTGGTGAAGGAGAGAAACAAGATTAGAGGCTTCAGAAGTGAAAACAGATCATGCAAGGAAGGCTTCATAAACAGTGCTGTGAAGTTTGGTTTTAAGTCAAGAACAATGAGAAGCTTCTGGAGCATTTTTACTAGGCCTGGATTTGCACTTTTGAAAGCTCATTCTCGCTTTAGTAGGAAAAAGTACTTGAAGTGAGTCAAGATGTGAGACAAGTAGAAGTGCTAAGAGACTATAGGGCTCACACAGCTCTGAAATGTATTTTCTCCTAAAGACATGTGTGTGAAAAAACATGAAACATCTGTTCTCCTAAAGACTCGTGTGGGGGAAAAAAAAGACTCATGTGTGAATGTTCAGAGCAACGTTATTCATAACAGCTGAACTTCGCCTCAACTCCAACGGTCCAGTAATGGGTAAACATATAAATAAAATGTGGTCTACCCATACAATGGAATATTATGTATCTACAAAAAGGAATGAAGTACTGGTTCATGTCGTAACATGGATTAACCTTGAAAATATCATGCTTAGTAAAAGAAACCAATCACAAAAGGGCACATATTGTATGAATCTCTTTATAGGAACTATCCAGAAAATAGATTAGTGACTGCTTGAGGCTAGGGGTGGGAATGGAGATTAAGTGTAAATGGGCTTAAGGAATTGCTTCAGGTTAATGAAAATGTTCTGAAACTTGATTAAGATGATGGTTGAACAACTCAATGAACTTACTAAAAATCATTGAACTGTACACATAAGGAGGTGAATTTTTATATGTAAATCACACCCCAACAACTTACTGAAACAAAAAGCAAAATACAATTTAAAAGGCTGTTGCAGTAATGCAAAGAAGACAGTATGGTGGCTTGAACTGTACAAGGCAACAGAGATGAAAAGTAGAGAAATGAGTGAAACTGGTAATGCCCCTTGTGGTTGAGATTGATGACTAGAAAATTTTACACCTAGACCAAGAAGCTTTGAGAGAAGGACTATGGTTCTTTGTTATCCTATCATTGGATGTTTGCTTTGTTGGAAGACAGTGATCTCCAGCTTTGAAAGGGAGATCACTCCAGCAGGCAATGACTTTAGATTAAAAAGTAGTGATTCTCTGCTGATAATGCAGAGAATTATTGCATACAAATTTTCTGACATCAGAATAGGGGTTTTGAGAATCAGCTCAATGTTTTGGACTAAACTCTAAGAAGGCACTAAGAACAAGTATAGCACAATGTCTATGTCAAATATAAATGTCTTCTTATTTGTCAATCAATTTTCCAAAACAAGGTTAAGGATCTCTGGGTTCTTGAGTTAATACTCCTTTCCATATCAAGTATAGTGACATTTGGTATCCCTTGAGGAATGTTTGGTCTGTGAGGTCCCCCCTAAGGTAGCTTTAGAGCCAAGAAAATGTCAGTGATCTTTCTGCTTTCCCCTGGAGCCTTGATAAAATCCAGGCTCTGATTAGTTGTTTGGGTGACACCTAGTCTTGTTTTGATGGAGTTTGGTAAAATAAGTAAAAAGATCCATTTTTCCCAGACCCATGAAGTGTATGTAGTGGTAAGAAAATTGGGTTAGACTGTGTTTTCCCTGCCAGGATATGGAGTTCTCCATGTAGTGTGATACCCCCGAAGGGATGGTCAAACCTTTCAGCATATGGTTAGTTAATCTATCTTATGCTGGGTTATCAGTGGGTCAGCTGAAAGGGAAAAAGCCACAACAAGAACATGAGAAGTCTGAGCTTGAAGTTCTGAATTGCAGGGTGTCTTTTAAGAATTAAGGATGGGGTAAGGGACAACTAGAGCAGAATAAGAGGGGGAAGGCTCTTAAAGTCTGTTGTTTTATTTTTCCCACTCTATTATGGCAAGTATTCCATTCTAAGAGATTAGAATTGTCTGCCTTTCTGATATAAAATTCACTCCATGTATTTGCCTTGCTGTCAGCTGGTAGGCAGATGTAGCAGCATTCTTCCACCAAAGAAATATTCTCAGCACATCACTGATTTAAAGCTGAGACTTGAAACATTTGATTTAAAGCAAGATATTTCTTCTGGTTAAAATATATTGAGGGAGATGATCTGAACTAACCATGTAAGCTAAGAATTTCGTGCAGAGAGGGGAAAATGTATGCTGACACTCTGTGGTAGATTGAGCTGTGAGGGTTTTAATAATACAAGCACATTGGGGCATCAAGAAGGAAGCTTTTGCATGAACTGTTGATTGGTACATACTCTTAGTATATCACATACTACTCCTGTATCCTGGAGAGTCATCATGGAGCGTCTAAGAAAATTCATTCTTTACAAAAGACTTTTTAAAGTTCTATCCTGTTTCGAAAACAAAGTCATGTTCTGATGCCCTTTAAGTAAGGAGAACTGAGAGTTGACATAGTGAAGTTAATAGGGCCTCATTTTCTTTCTTATCGTTTTAATTCCGTGTAAGTCTTCAAATCACATTGTTTGCTTTGACAATAACAAGACACTTTTCAGTCCGGGCCCTTGAGAAGCAAGTGAGCAAACTGAATTCTATACCACCTGATAGAGCACTGAGAAAAATGCAAGTTAAAATTGGATTACTGGATTGTTATTTAAGAGAAAGGAGTTAAGAGGCAGATGGAAGCCAACCCAGATTTCTCATGCTGGGTTTGAAGACTTTGCAGCTTGAAATAACATACCCTGGTTCCAAATAAACTTATTAGGGAATTACCAAGAGAAGATAAGCATAGAATGTTATGTTGAGAGGTCTTCGTCGACAGCGGCATTTGGAAATCTGAACACAGAAACTGGAGTTGCAGTGAGGAAGCACTTCAGAGTAATGTAGAGAACTTTTCTTTTAGTGTAGAGGCATAATTATTTGTATTTCTTTGTTTAAACCACACTTTCCCATTTACTATATGGTGCCTTTATTTTATGAATTTCAGACATGATTTAAGTCACAGGGAGCATCAGTAAAAATATATTATTTGACAGCAAACTCAAGAGCTGACTTCATTTATTTCTGAGTTTAAAAGAAGTTCTTAATTTATCTCTCGATTGAAATCCTAACCTTTAATGTTTTTAATTAACTATTTCCCTTCAGCAGTAAAGTTTTTTTGAAAACCTTATTTTCCCTGAGAAAAAATTATTGATTCTTATAGCACTGAAAATAAAATATAAATATTACTACAAATCTTAGGGAGATCTTAATTAAACATTATTAAAACCTTATCTATGTGTAGGTAAAAGAGTTTGTTTATGTGGGAAATTCTGTTGAGAAAGAAAATACATGTAAACATGTATGCTCATCAGGTTATTTTTTTAATAGTTGTCAGATGTCAACAAAGTGAAATGCATCAAGTTTAACACCTGTTCTCATCTAAGTAATTTAAGAAGTAGCCTATGTAACAGCACATTCTATTTTAAAATTTTATTTTTAAGAGATTTTTGCCTTAGGGAGCATGCACTTACCAGAGAGAGACAGAGACAGAGACAGAGATAGTAAGAGGGAAAATGAGAAATCACACCCTCCCAGTGGGGATGGCCATGCCTCAATTTCTTCTCCTCAATTTCCCAGGATCTTGGGCATGCTTATATATGTGCCTGGCATGATTTTGAAGCCACTGGGTCTGGGACTTGAACTGCAGTCAGCCACATGGGAGTCCAGTGACGTGACCACTATGCTATCTGTTGACCCCATTTTTATTTATGCTTTAAAAATTTTTGTCATAGTGTGTGTACAGTCACCAAAGAGAGATAGAAAGAGACAGAGGGAGAGAGAGAAGCACCCCCTCACCCCTATGGGGCATGGTTGAACAATTCCTTCTCCATTTCTCTATCTTTTCAGGATGCATGAACACGTGTCCAGTGTGTTTTTCAAACTGCTGGGTCTGGAACTGTGCTATTGGCCCTGTGGGATCCAGTTCCCTTAACCAACAACCCACAGGCTGGCCCATTAGTGTGCCCTCTCATGTTAATAATTCATTCAGTTGTTTGCTCAGTTGGTCAGTAAATAGTAAGCATTATTTAAATACCAACTAAGAAAATGTTCTGTTTAAGTCCTAAGTCTTTTTACCACATTTTTTATAGCTTATTTAAGAGATGCCATTCCTAAGCTCTGTATATGTGTAGGTTAAGTTAAAGATGATGTATATTTTTAAACTCTATATTAAAAAAATTAGTTATTGTACCTTATTGTATATATGCATACATAAATCCCATAGGTTCTGTATTCATTGTATGAGATATTATGTGTTTGTTTTTTAAATCACGTGTTTCACATACAATATTAAAAGGAATTATAAAAATAATCTTCTTTAAAAAATTTTTCTAGAGGGTATGTGTGCTCACAGAGCAGAAGGTGGGGGGGAGAGAAAGCACCCGCCCTCGCAGTGGAGCATGGTCATGCCATCATCCCTTCTCCATTTCTCCATCTTGAGAGGATTTGGGGCATACATGCACATGTACCTGGCATGTTTTCTAAGCTGAAAATCTTAGAGAGATCTTAATTAAACATTATTATTAAAATAGGGCTCTAACTGTATGATTGGCCGTGTGAGATCCAGCTCCCTTAACCACTAGGTCATGGAACTGGCCCAATCTTTAATTTTACTTTATAATGCACAGGACACCCCAGTTTTACACAGTCTCATGGCTTTTTCTGTTGGTATGTTGTAAGAGGTGTATATTTCTGGTCCTTTGCAAAACATTTCAAATGTATGCTGAAATTATTAAAAGCTTCTCTGCAAGAAGTTAACAATTAAGACTTCAAGTTGGCCATTTTTTATTCATTGGGGAGCCAGGATGAATTTCCACCTCTGTCACTAGTTTTATGATCATGGCCAAGTCAGTATTCCTTCCTTGTAGACTCTGTTTTCTTACACACTCACACACACGGTCTAGATTCTATTGAATGCATACACATAATACACAAATATATTATTTTAATTCTATTAAATACACATAAACGCATACATATAAATATTACTTAAAATCTATTGTATGTACACACAAACACACACACACATGCACATAATAGTGTGAGTGTGGCAATTCCAGGCAAGCATCCCCATTAGAATCAGTGTCTGGGTCAGAATATGGGACCCTACCCCATCATAGAGAATCGCTGAGTAAAGATCTCAATTTCCATAGATAGAGAATTGATATCTAGAATGAGCCACGTTAATATATAGATTAGAGGGGAAGAACACAAAGGGAATATTCCTTCAGCTCCAGCCCATAAGCTATTTTCTATTGTATGTCCTTCCGCACCTAGCATGTGACATCTGTCCTGTGAAGAAAGCAATGCAGCTGTTTCAGTCAGGGAGAGTAAGGTCAGATGCTATCATGAACAGTGACTCCATACAGCAATTGTTCATTTCTCACTAACATTTGACTCCAATGCAGTTGGACCAATTAAAGTGGAAGAGGAGTCCACAAAGTTCTCTGGGGCACCAGGCTTCTTTGTTCTAGTAGTTGTGCCATTGCTAGGGTGTTAGAGGCCTTTGTTGTGTTCTCAGCATCTGGCCAAGAGATGAATGAAGAGAGAGTTTCAAGGACCATGCAGAGGAGGTCTCAGGAACCAGGCCATTTGCCACAGGCCAGCTTCATTCTCTAGCCTCGTTTAACTGCCAGGGGCTGGAAAATGTTTAGTTTTATGCCTAGGAGGGCTTGGCAAGCACAATGCCAATGTTTCTGCCAGTATAACATTTCAATATCTGAAGAAATGTAGTGGAGCTCGAAATAGGATAGTATTTAAAATCAGCTGTGTAAAGTGTGAAATATATCCTCTTTATATTGTGACAGGGCAAAATTTACATTTTTTGACAAGAAACTAAAAATAATCAGAGTGTATGAATTCCATAGATATCTACTTTTTATTTTTTTTTTTTGGAGAGGTTTTTGCTATAGGGCGTGTGCGCTCGCCAGACAGACAGAGAGAGACAGAGAGATAGAAAGCGAGAAATCCCCCCCAAGGGGGTATGGCCATGCCGCAATCCCTTCTCCTCCATTCTCCTCTCGGGATCTTGGGCATGCACGCACACGCGCCCGGCATGAGTTTAAGCCACCGGGTCCGGGATGTGAACTGCAGTCAACTACGTGGGAGTTCAGCGACATAGCCATTATGCTAACTGCTGGTCCCTCCCAAATAAATCTACTTTTACCATGTCAATTTACCCTCCCTCTTTCATGCACCTCTCTATTCCCAGGTGTTCCCCCTTAGATAGTGAGGTCAGCCTGGGGACAGTGAGCAACTGAGCTGACAGCAGAGGGGAGTTTGGGAATAATGATAATGACAATCTCCAACTTCCACACCCTGTGCTAACCCACAGCATTGGTTATGAAAAGGACACAGCTGAAGCATCACCAGAGCCCACAGTTGTGAATTGTTTCACAGCCACTTCCTGTCAAAAGCCCAACTGGACTGGTTGATTCCTTCATCATGTTTCTCCTAAATTAGTGCTTCTCAACATAAGAATCATCTGGAATGTTGTAGTTGGACAGACTGTCAGCAGATCCCTATAATCCCCTTCTACTGGTGTTCTCACCATGTGTATTTCCCTCCTTTGAATGTGGCTAGGACTGTGACTTGCTTCTAACCAATACTACACAGCAAAAGTGCTAGGAAGTCACCTCCATGGTTCCATAACTGAGACTGTAACTCCTGTCCTACTGGAAGATTTTTTTGCTGGCTTTAATAAGGCAAGCCACCATGTTGGAGAGGTTTACCTGATAAGGAACTAAAGACAGTCTCCAACCAATAAGCAGCAAGGGATCCAGGCCCTAAGTCCAAAAGACCTTGAAGGAGCTGGACAGTGGTGCTATGGTAACCCAGTGCTCTGAAAGGCTGATCCATACGATAAGGTTCTGGTTTTAGCATTCAGAGACTTCCTTGAAGATGCTGGTCACATATGTGCCCATGATCTAAGGTTGACTGAAGCTGGAGGTGGATCACAATGTGAAGACCTTATTGGGATTGTCTTTCTCTATCTATTTATCTATCTATATCCCTCTCTCTGTGTCTCTCTCACTCATGGAAAAACAGAAAGAAAGTTTTAGAAAGGCCTGAAATAGCTGAATTCTGCCAATAATATGAGTGAGCTTGGAATTTGACCTTTCCCCATTCAAACCTTCAGATGAGACTGTGGCTTTAGCCTCATCTCAATTGCAACAATATGAGATGTTAAAATAAAAGAACCAGTTAAGTTACATCCAGATTTTTTTAATCTATTGAAACTGAAATAATAAATGTGTGTGTTTTGAGCTGCTAAGATCGTGGTCATTTGTATGTAGCTAATACATACAAATGTATGATAACTAATACAAATGCCTGTTAAAAATACAAATTACCGGATTTCAGCCACACAGTCTGTTTAGCAGG